>NC_088305.1:8573295-8768808 GCF_032854445.1 Liolophura sinensis | reverse complement strand
TGTCTAAAGATTTCCAAATTTCATAAATAAAAAAACTTCTTTTCAAATGTGTCCACACATTTATTACTGAAACCAATAGATTTTCCAACCATGGTAATGACAATGTTAAAATACATGTGCATCTAATTTCATTACCAGTCACGAATTCATATCACCAGTGGCTTAAGCTAACTTTTATTTTTGTATGTATTTGTGCTTTTTGATATATATCTGTTCCTTCTTTAGAGTATTAGCAGATTTGTATTCATCCTTGAAAGTATATATAACTACAAAGTATGTATGTATCTACATGGATATACACAATCATGTATATACATGTATTATTTGCTCCTTATGTTGAGATCTTCTTAGTGGCCGTAAGGCTGTAAGAAATCCTCTTTAAACAAATAAAGACTTAAATTTTAAAAATTTAAAATAAATTTAAAAAAAAGCACACGCACGTAATAAATTATCAGGCCGTCTGTCTCCTCCTGATGAAACAGTGCTAATTTATATTCATAAACAGATCTACAGCTGTATAGATTTCCACTTCAGTATTAAATTCTCATTTTCATCCCAGCTGTGCCAATATGTGATTGTCTATCTGCATTCTGCAAGCTTTGACAGAGTCCAGGTACATGTACATGTACGCAGCATTTGGCAGAGTTTTCACTCAAGGTACACATGTATATATTTTCACATAGCATATCACGGCATCTTTATACACTACAGTATATACAGAGACAGCTGCACAGTAAAAGATCGCAAACTAATGTACACACCACTTTGACTTACAGTAAATAACCTTAAATTCGCCCATGACTATCCTCGCTTCTAACATAATGCTGATCTTATAAAGCATTTTGAGGTTTGTTAAAACAGAGAATAATATCCCACTGAAAAAATGTAAGTTCCATCACAAAAGGTAATATTTCATAACCTTCAAATTTGCCTCTAAAAATGCATTTATGCAGGTGAAATTTTGTATCATTCACTGTAGCTTATCTTTTCATATCTTTCCTATATATAGCACTACTGACTACAGTGATCTTGGCACCTTGTGAACCTAAAACCGACATAGTGCATCAGTTGTGAGGGAACCACGGCTGCCAAGCATGAATGGTTTAATACAAGACGCATCCCTCTGGTACAAGATGACCTAAAATCAGATTAGTTTGACCTGTGCGTGAGAAATCCTGGTAGTACACAGGCACACAGACAAGACGACTGATGCTCAAAAACGTCAGTCGACTCCTATGGCATGGAGCCCATGACTCAACCAGCAGAACTGATAATCAATGAAGAAAGTCCCTGCATGTACATTATATGTGTGACATTATGGTGGAATGATAAATAGATAGGCGTTTAAACTGTGAAAACTTGTCAGTCCAGGACTGCATGTAGATGTAGTATTAATTAAACACATGCATTTTCCAAACCAGTCAAGGCATACCTGTGAACTGTAAAATAACGCCATGCAGTCCTCTAATTATATACAATGTACATGCAGTATACAGGATCTATCACCTTAGCCAAACAGTTGATTGCTGGGCATGTTGGAGTTCCAGTGGCATTTGAGGTCACAGCAGATTTCCTACACATACAATATGGCTGTCGTGAACTAGAGCAGGTCACAAAACCTTCCATCTACTTAGCATTTTGACATTCTTAGTATGATTTTAAACAGTTCACACATATGCCTTGACTGGTTTAGAAGATGCATCTGTTTAATTAATACTACATCTACATGCATAGCTATACTGAGGTTGGAAAGAAGAGCTGAAGTCCTGAACCGATAATTTTTCACAGATTAAACACCTTTTTATCATTCCACCATAATGTCACATATATAATGTACATGCAGGGACTTTCTTCACTGATTATCAATTCTGCTGGCTGAGTCATGTTATACGGGTTGACTGATGTTCGAGCATCAGTCGTCTTGTCTGTGTGCCTGTCTGCCACCAGGATTTCTCACGCACAGGTCAAACTAATCTGATTTTAGGTCATCTTGTACCAGAGAGATGCATCCATGTATTAAATTTGCCAGTGGCCGCTAAAAGAAAAAATCCCAAATTAGCTCTAATCTGTTTTTAACTGCAGCATACATGTGTGCTGATGTCTGCATGTAGCATCATCCGACAAACGTCTTTTTCATTACCTAGTCCTACGTGTACATGTGCATTGGTGTGGAAGCCACGCACAAGGAGATACAGTTTGTAGTACCAGGCGTGTAAGGCCATATGAACATCCATGTCAGCTGGCATTGGTGTTAAAGCCACACACAAGGAGATACAGTTTGTAGTGCCACGTGTGTAAGGCCATAGGAGCATCCATGTCAGCTGGCAGCCTTCCATGGCTTCCCACATCTCTCTTATTCCTCTCCCCCCCCCAAAAAAACACCATTTGCCCCCCCCCCCCCACTCCCCACAACCATCACACGGACACACCTGATGCCTCAGGATTTCAGTTTATCTGTGTATAATACTGGATATGTGTGGTGGGGTTAGGGCAGCTGATTAGCATATAGGTTTCCACAGATGAGGAAGAAATGGTGAGCAAGTGAGTGCCTGGAAGGGGGTCACAGGTCCTGTGGCAGGTCCTATAGCAGGCTACTGTTACACGTACGCAGGCCTGATAGAGCTACATGTAATATTGAGGAAGCCAATGTGGCCTGCCAGGGCGGGGGAACTGTGTCAGAATGACATACTGTACGGCCAGACTCACAAAAAGCAGAAATATTGATTGCCCACATTTTTCTGCAGTATCCTTCAAATCAACCACCAAGCGCTGCACACACCATCTACACTGCAACGTTCAATGTAATCTGACAGCTCCCCCCACCCTCAACCCAACAAGTCCTCAAGACAGACACACATTATATGTCCATGTACTATCAAATCAGAGTCAGAGTGCACCTACAGTGTATATGCACAGTGTACAGGTGCAGAAGGCAAACTATGGTATATGACCTACAAAATTCAACCCCTTAAAACTTGCATATTTACAGGCATCAAAAATATGAGTTTGTGTGCTGAAACTTTCATTTTTCCAGTAGGAAACCTTCAAAGCATTCCTCAGGAAAAATGTGAAACTTTATATCATGTCACAATTAAAAGCATATTTTAATTGAACAGAAAACAAAACTTTAAATGCACGTCATGATCCCAAAATACATTCCCCCCAACCCCCCCATCCCAATTAAAAATCGCCATTTGTGTAGATCCCAAAATGCTGTTATAACATCTAGATCTTGTTGGGGAGCATATCAGTAGAAGCCTGGCAGCGCAATCACAGTGCGCACACACAGGCCTTTATTTTGGTAATTCTTTACCACAATCTAAATGGATTCCCGTAGGAATCCACCCGAATCTAGGGGAAATCTAGTACTGCAAAGTATGCAGTTACTCTCAGTGAAAGTTTTAAAATGTGGTATATCAAACTAAACAGTTTTGGGGAATACAGGTGACTTAAATATCACTACATTTCATCATTTGTCACTTTATGATAAATCCATAAGAATTCGCTTGCAATGTAGGATAAAACCACGAGTTAGGTGATTCATTTTGAAATCCTGATCAGTTCCCAATTTACTTTGATCTCTGTCAGTATAGAGGTTTTAGCTTTTGTATGCTTTGAAGGTTATGGCAAACAACAGCAATGCCCTTTCAAAATAAAGTGTAAAAAAACAAAAGAAAAAAAAAAAACAAAAACAAAAGTTGTATTATATCGATGTTTACAGTAATATGTCCACTCGGTGAGAGAAGGCTTAGCTATGAACTTGAAATTTGAGAACTGGTCAATTTGAAAATTTTTGTGACTTTCTTAAATTTGGTTAAATGGAGTCATGGCGAGAAGAGGATTCCTGTTAAGAGCAAAGTTCTGACACTAAATTTCTTCAGGGATGAGGTGGAAATGGCAAGAAAATGGAGTTTAAGCAATCTATTAAATCGCAATGTCTTTTTCTATAAGTGAAATGACCAAACAAAAATAATTCTGAACTGACTTCAAAGGTACATGTATTATATACATGTTGCTATCATGACACTAAATAGTGTAAACAAAAATAATTCTGAACTGACTTCAAACATACATGTATTATATACATGCTGCTATCATGACACTAAATAGTGTAAACAAAAATAATTCTGAACTGACTTCAAAGGTACGTGTATGATATACATGTTGCTATCATGACACTAAATAGTGTAAACAAAAATAATTCTGAACTGACTTCAAACGTACATGTATTATATACTTGTTGCTATCATGACACTAAAGAGTGTAAACAAAAATAATTCTGAACTGACTTCAAAGGTACATGTATTATATACATGTTGCTATCATGACACTAAATAGTGTAAACAAAAATAATTCTGAACTGACTTCAAAGGTACGTGTATTATATACATGTTGCTATCATGACACTAAATAGTGTAAAAGCAGTGAAATTATGCATATTTAATGTATACATATTTAACCTGCCTATATTGTCATCTAACAATACTTTGCATAATTTCCATTTTCTTTGGTCTTTCCACCCAGACTGTTGTTTTCACAGCTATCACCATTGACACAACTGCAGGGTAGAGAGTACTTAATTTCCAGACTGACCACTTGGGTGAGGAAAACTGTAGTTCAAATCATTTTGAAACTGCTTAGAAAAAAACTGAGAAGGTTTTCTTGTACTTTTATATCTATGTGTATACATATAGAAATTAATACTTAACTACACTAGAGACCTACAACATGTACACATACCAGCAGTCATTCCCCGTATAATGACTGCAGTTAAAAATACACTCAGCAATTTGAGATGGTTTTACGCTATTCGTAAGAAACTGTCGTCTAATAAAGAACCATGGCACCACCTTAGGAATAGTCCCCAATGAACAGCTGAGCAACTTCACAGACATCAGAGATTCACAGATCAAAGACCAACGCAACAATATGCTCTGCGATGCAGTAAAAAGCGAGGAATTATGGGATTAGCCTTAGTGAACTGCCCGCTGGTAGAAGGGCGAGGACAGCCCCTGCATGCGTGGCCATACTAGAGCCCATTCGTCTTCCAGAAGCCTGTGAACTGATGCGACTGTCAAGCCTCTAGGGACAGCCGCAGAAATTAACATGAGGGCTGAGACAAGGTCTAGGCTTTAAAGGAAGGACACTAGAGTCAGAGGATAAATCCTCTAATGTTCAGCATGGTATCAGTATTTATTTATCTGATTGCTGTTTTACGCTGTGCTCAAGAATATTTCACTTATTACAGCATTACGGTGGGAAGAAACCTGGCAGAGCCAGGGAGGAAACCCACAACCATCTGTAGGTTGTTGTCAGACCTTCCCACGTCCGACCGGAGAGGAAGCCAGCACGAGCTGGACTTGACAGATATTAGTAATACAGAAGGTAAAAATTATATTTGTTTGTGTAAAAAGTTAAGATTTGTATACATTGTACATAAAATATACTAACACATGACAAAACAAGACACTGAGTATTCATGTTGCAATTCCATGTATGCTGGCTAAGAGAAGCAGATCAGGTGACCCAACAATCAGAGGAGTTACACCTATGAAGCTCAGACATGACCAGAGTTATCCTGTACATACGTGTACTGTAATTCTTCAGCGCTTTCTTCAGCACTATTCTGTGTTCAAATTATACTTTTTTTTTGAGCCCTGAAATTGACTAACATAAACAATGCTGTCTCCAGAATCAAATTTAAAAATACAGTACAGGGAGCTTTTTTTTCCACAAGTGATTATGCTGAGGAATTAGGGTGTGTATATGAATACCAACCAGGCAAAAGCAATCTATGTATAAAATGCATTTGACAGCTTCAAAATGAATGGAACACGGCTTCATGTACATGTAATATCTATGTATTAGATAATTGCTTATATAAGTCTGGTGGTATTTTCCTGTTCGCAAGTATTAACATCCAGCACTGGTGCATGTGGCTTGTTTTTGAAACACAGTGGACAGTTCCTTCAAAAAGAAAACAACTGTTTACGAGTGCATGCATTTGTAAAGAGGCTTTTAACTCACTCTTCCTTGACCTTGACCAATTAGCATTACAATGGAACAATACTTTACAGAATTCTACACAAAAGTTACGCTACAAAGTCATGCACATTGAGCTGGAGGGCATGTGCATATGCAATAACATACGAGTGTATAGCGGATGTGACTTTAATTAGCTGGGCGACCATGTGTATAACACAGTTTGTAAGCCAAACCTAACATCTTTACATAAATATCTTGGCAGGGTTCCAAAATGTCAATACGCGAGTGAAAAGTCAAAAACACTTGAAGTTCATTATCCAGGGCTGTAAACTTTAAAAAGCTTTCAAAGAGAGAGAGAGAGAGGAAAAAAAAATGAAAATCTAGAACAAGCTTAAGTGTGTAGCATTTAGTTTACATGATCTCCTGAGGCTTGTGATTAAGCCTCCTATGAATACTACTTTTCTCATATACTGGGTGGTTTAACCTTAATAGTCAAGGCAAGTTACATATATCTGAATGTGCTGCATCAGTGTAACATCTACATGTACATATTAAAAAATATGGACATTTTATTTATTTGCTTGATTGATGTTTTACACTGTCCTCCAGAATATTTCACTTTTATAATAGTGAAAAATGAATAATCATCTGCTTAAAAATGAATAATCTGCTTAAAAATGAATGATCATCAATTTTTCACTTCTAAACAGAAAGCCAGGGATTCATAAATGTGCTAATTCTTACTAACAATACCTTATAAACATTTTCATTTTTTTTTTCTACCATTTTTACAAATATATATTCAGTTTTATAAATGTTGCTGTCAGTAAATGTGAGTGCTTTGACAAAGCTTTTGAAGTTTAACAAACATTTATTGAATGGTGTAGCCAAGCACTACTGAACACAAAAGCAAGTGAATAATTGTGTCTGTAAATAAGTTAGATTATGTCAAGACATAATGTCTCTGGTCCTTGGAGGAACGTAATATTAAGTATTTTGTTGTGTATAACACTTTAGAAAATTTTTTACCACACAAGTCTATAAATGGTAGTAAAAACAGTCAATGTACGTGGATAGCGTATATGCCCAAATAGCAGCAGGCTTCAAAATAGCGAAGCCAAAGAATAAACAGAAAATTGATCCTCAACAATTTTGGCTTCAGGAGTCTGAAATCACGTCACAAATTGACAACCTGACACGTACAACCTTAAATTGATATAACATATTAAATATAGAAAACATAACCCGACCGTATTGAAGAACATGGTGCGCATACAAAAATGCCGAAACAGACTCCTCCAAGTCAACATCAGTTCCCTGCGTATCAAATTTCACTTGTTCTTGTCTTAAATCAATTAAAACAGCAGGGTAACACAAGCTGTTTATGGCAAGGTTCCAGCAAATGCGTAGGAGGCATAAGTGTATTCCTTTGAACCTGGTATACAATCCTACTATACACAATCCTACATGTGTATCTGCTATGTACAGTAATGACAACCAGCACATGTGGTTGTAAACTTGCACTCATGGATGGAACATGCATTCATGTACATGTGGTTGTAAACTTGCACACATGGATGGAACATGCACTCATGTACATGTGGTTGTAAACTTGCACACATGGATGGAACATGCACTCATGTACATGTGGTTGTAAACTTGCACACATGGATGGAACATGCACTCATGTACATGTGGTTGTAAACTTGCACACATGGATGGAACATGCACTCATGTACATGTGGTTGTAAACTTGCACACATGTATGGAACATGCACTCATGTACATGTGGTTGTAAACTTGCACACATGTATGGAACATGCACTCATGTACATGTGGTTGTAAACTTGCACACATACTCTGAATTTAAATGCCTGTGCCTAGTGTCAAAGTCACCTCATGGGGCTGTCAGCAATGCTGCAGTGAGAATTATCAATACTGCACCCGGCTAAGCCAATCCCAAGTCACAGCCGCCACACAACTATCCCTGGCCTGGCCAGCTAGCCAGTCAGCTACACTGTATACTGTTCACACCACACCCATTGCACGTACTACATCTAAATTCTTTAATCCACCATGGACATGTACCGATTGGAAACAAAAGAAACCCTCAGAAACCCCTAAGTCAGAGCTCCTGCAACACATACATGTACATGCAATAAAGCGTTGAAAAGACACTGAAAATATGTACATATACTGTAGTAAGCTTGAACCTGCGAAGCATTAGTCACAAGTGATTTGGTACAGTAGACCTAACATCTCTACATACATGTTATGTGTAATTTTAGCCAGAATTTGAAATCAGGTGGTCTTATTCGCAATTTTTTTCTATTTTCAACATTTCTCCCATGTTAATTTTATCAGATTAAGGCGTCTCAAAGGGCGACACTGAGATACCCCCTGCCTTAACTTATACATGTACATGTGTATCTGCTAGATCTCAGTCCTCCGGCATGTGTTAAGAGGAAATTTCTTCATATATTGTTGTGGAAAACTAATGATCATAAGGCAGCTTACTGACAGCGTTTTGGAGGATGACCGCCATTGATAACACACATGTTCACATATGGCCCACATTAGTGGAATCAAGGCGAAACATTTATTCTGCATGCTAGTAGACTGCAGAGCCCATGACTTACCCAAACCCAAAACCCTTAACATGAACAATCTATCATACACACATGTAAATGAGATCATACCGTAAGAGACATGGCTCAAACGTACGAAAATCTCAGTTACCATACACACATCATGTTGCCTGGTATTAACATCAAAATGCTACACTTTTGCTATGCCCAACATAGGGAGTCCCCAATACATACATGAACCATGCTGAACTCTATATCTCCAGACACACAGAACAAGAGAAAATGGTCAAAAAACCAAGTACTCACTAAATCACAGCCTGATGCAGCCAGGCCCCAGCCTCCTCCATGGCCAGACATAATAATACTGCATCCTCCAGCAGCTGCCTGGCTTCTGAGGCTACATCTGAGGTGACTCACTGAGCCCTATGCTTGGCTCAGGCCATACCCAGACATACATTTGTTTAACAGACTCTGGGAGGTGCTACATCTGAAGTGATACAAAGCTGTGTGCGTAGCTCAGGCCATACCCAGACATACATTTGTTTCACAGACTCTGGGAGGCGCTACATCTAAAGTGATACAGAGCAGTGTGGGCAGCTCAGGCCATACCAAGACATACATTTGTTTCACAGACTCTGGGAAGCGCTACATCTAAAGTGATACAAAGCCATGTGTCCAGCTCAGGCCATGCCTTGACACAACTTTGCTGAATTGGCTGGAGACACTACATCTGAAGTAGTGTGCAAAGTTCAGGCCATACCCAGACATACATTTGTTTCACAGACTCTGGAAAGTTACATCTGAAGTAATACAGAGTTGGCTCAGGCCATGCTCAGGTTTGTTTAACCAACTCTGATGGCACTACGTCTAAAGTTACACAGAGCTGTATGCTTGGATCAGGCAACACCTAGACACAGGTTTGTTTCACGGACACTGGAGATGCTACATCTCAAGTGACAGAGAGCTGCTCATTCTGTTCACGCCATACCCACACACGGGTTTGTTTAACTGACTCTAAAGGTGTTACATCAGAAGTGACAGAGGTGATCGCTCGGTTCAGGCCATACCCACACACACGTTTGTTTAACTGACGACAGAGATGCTACATCTGAAGTGACGGAGAGCTGCTCACTTGGTTCAGGCCATACCCACACACGGGTTTGTTAAACCGACTCTAGAAGTGCTACATCTGAACTGTCAGAGAGCTACTCACTTGGTTCAGGCCATACCCACACACGGGTTTGTTAAACCGACTCTAGAAGTGCTACATCTGAAGTGACAGAGAGCTGCTCACTTGGTTCAGGCCATACCCACACATGGGTTTGTTAAACCGACTCTAGAAGTGCTACATCTGAACTGTCAGAGAGCTACTCGCTTGGTTCAGGCCATACCCACACACGGGTTTGTTAAACCGACTCTAGAAGTGCTACATCTGAAGTGACAGAGAACTGCTCACTTGGTTCAGGCCATACCCACACACGGGTTTGTTAAACCGACTCTAGAAGTGCTACATCTGAACTGTCAGAAAGCTACTCACTAGGTTCAGGCCATACCCACACACGGGTTTGTTAAACCGACCCTATAAGTGCTACATCTGAAGTGACAGAGAGCTGCTCACTTGGTTCAGGCCATACCCACACACGGGTTTGTTTTACTGTAGTAGAGGTACTACACATACACTCATAATGAGAAAAACAAAATATGGACTTTCCAACTTTGTTGTCTTAAATCACCACATGCAGTAAACATTTTATAACGACATATATGCATTTTTAATGATCATCTACTAATTCATAATTTTAAAAAAGTCCCTTCGAACACGTAAAATATAATGAAGTCAATGAAGAGACAACTCACTGGATTGAGACCCTCCACACTATTTCTGGGGTAAGCCCTGGGCCCATTGGACTTGGGAATGTATGTGGGAATCACAATAGCTTTAGACTGCATGTAGTTGGAGGAGGGTGGGGCTGTGGACAGAGCCAGGTGGTTCCCAGGGATGGGACTCTGCCTCTGCTTGGTCGTTTCACTCTGTTTGCTGCCTCTCTGTAATCTCTGTCGGAACTGTCCAGAACAAAAAACAAAAAAAGTTAGTTACTAAAAGAAAAGGCAAAAAATAATATAACCTAAGTTATTTAACTCTTTGGCTACCGGGAGCGGCTTAAGCCGCAGCCTAGCCATACCCCTTGGTCCCCGCGAGCAGTTCAAGCCGCACAATTGACAGGACCTCATTTCCCCGCGAATGGATCAAGCCACGTAATACACTACCTCTAACAACAACAACTCAAACTATGGAAACGACCAATTTTCAAGCTCTCACACCTTTTTTTATGGCAATTTTACTCAAATGAAGAGATACATTGTTCTAACAAAGTGATTAAGTTAATGTTTACACGCTTCAGAGAGCAAAAAATACCAACTGCCACGGAAAATCTGATGGTGGAATTATCCAAAAATCATAAAACAAAAACTTTGAATTTTTTAGTGTAAAATTGTATTTCTGCTGTGGCCTGCTGGGGACCAAGCGGTGAACAGGGTTGCAGTAGTGAGGGCTGTATGACGTTGTGGTAGCAAATGAGTTAAAAGTCAGGGAGCGAGCAAGTGCTTTGGATTTAAGGAGTCCTTAGAGTGCATGTAATTTGCAACTTTCTTGCAGGAGAGATTTCTACCCCTCTTTTATCTAGTGCTGCTTGAATGCGACGATTTACCGAAGGCAAGTAAGCCGCACCATCCAAGCCATTAAACTACTACAGGTCAACCAGTCGTTGCACTATCCCCTTTATGCTAAATGCCAAGCGAAGAAGCTACAACTTCCTCTTTTAAGGTCTTAGGTGAGACCCGATCCAGGATTGACCCTGTATCTACCACTCCCGAAAGCAGACGCTCTGCCAGGTGAGCCATCAGGGCAGGTCACAGAAATGTTTTGTAGCTCTATAGAAATCAACAATAATAACTTCTATCTAGGCTATAGGATGTGCCATGTTAGGGCAACAGAAAACATGACGGAACATCGCTCAAACACATCAAGTCATATCTAGTTGAAAGGCAAAACAGGTATCAGGTGAGATTAGCAGAAACAGAGAATAATAACTTGCTTCTGACCAGACAAACCTGATTAAATGGCAGTGCCTTTGGATTGACTCAGTGTGTGTGACTTTAGTTACTTTGAAATACGATATCTCATTTGTGAAAGACGGCAGTTATGCTTTCTAAACTTCCTGCGGAATATTTATTTATATTTGATTATATTTGATTGGTGTTGTACGCCGCACTCAAGAATATTTCACTTATTCGACAGCGGCCAGCATTATGGTGGGTGGAAACCGGGCACAGCCCGGGGGAAACCCACGACCATCTGCAGGTTGCTGGAAGACCTTCCCACTTATGGCCGGAGAGAATATCTCACCTATACGACGGTGGCCAGCATTATGGTGGGTGGAAACCCACAACCATCCGCAGGTTGCCGACAGACCTTCCCATGTACCGGAGAGGAAGACTGCAAGAGTTGGATATGGAATTCACTGCAACCACATTGGTGAGAGACTCCAGGGTCATTACGCTGCACTAGTGCGCTAACTAACTGAGCCACGGAGACCCAGACTTCCTGTGGGAATACTTTATCTATGAATATATACATATATATGTTTGCTCTCGTATCACAGCTTTTTGCCTATATTCACACATCTGCAATCCTAAAAGTTCTGTATTTACCCCAAGAAACTGATGCAATAGTTCATTTTTAAAGGCAAGTTATGATCATAAAACTTTTTTATGTTTTAAAACATAAAGTACTTTTGGTGCTGAAACATACACTTTTCACCATAAATGTACACGGTGCATTGTATCTTATGAACAAACCTCATCATACCTTTCCTAAACCAAAAGAACTTAAATTTTAGGTCATTTCAATACATTTGTACATTTACGTGGAACTACAGAGGATTTCTGGCTCAGGTGGTTTTGGACAATCATACATGTACACTTGGCCACTGAAGTCACAGGTTCAAATCCAGCTCTGTGTGCTTCAGCTCCAGCTTTAACTCAGAAGGTTTGTCAGGTGCTTTGTGAAGGGTGGTGATCTATTTTACTAAAAAATCTGATAAACTGATTTATGATAGACTAATAGACAGACTGACAGATGAAGTATAAATCTATAAGTCACCTTATCTACTGACACTGGAATATATACAACAGACAACGCCATCAGGCTTAATGGTCATGATTGAAATACACACAGTCGTCTTTTGTGAAACAGTTCTTCAAACAACGGCGTTGATCACGTTGGCAGGAAGAAACACAATAAATTGCAAATGAGGGTATACTTTTAAAGCCATAAAATTCACTCACGATAAACTTTTCATTTTGTAGTAGAGACAAAATCATCTTGTTTCTGATAATCTCATCACATCAAAAAAAAAGCCGTCACTGCTTCCTGGACTATTAAAATATGTTCTTGTCACAAAACTGCTGAAATATTGCTGACATGGTTTTAAGCCATATTCATTCATTCTTTTCTTAATTATTTGGTGAAGCGGTTCTGTAGACATAGAGGTAATGTCAAAATGTTTACCAACAGAGGCATGTACCAACAAACAGAAATATCAGAACATGACGTGTAAGACAGTTTTCCTCATAAGCAAATGGTAGTACATGCAGATGTTAATTTATTTATTTGATTGGGGTTTTACGCCGTACTCAAAAATATTTCACTTATATGATGGCGGCCAGCATTATGGCGGGAGGAACCGGGCACAGCCCTGGGGAAACCCACGACCATCCGCAGGTTGCTGCAGACCATCCCACGTACGGCCGGAGAGGAAGCCAGCATGAGCTGGACTTGAACTCACAGCGACCGCATGGGTGAGAGACTGCGCTAGCGTGCTAATCGACTGTGCCAGGGAGGCTCCCATGCAGATGTTAAGCACTGGCAACTATCCGAGTGCTTTCATTATAAAATACATCACTCGAACTTCTGTCTCTGTGAAACAGGTCTTGGCTAAAAGTATCATTGTATAATTGTAAATTATGCAAATTTTAAGGGCACCAAATCTTGAATACTCAAATTAATGGAAGCAAAGACGCATACAATACTTAAAATTTTCTGCCTCCTCCTAACTTTTTTTTTCTTTTTTTTCAGGCATTGAATTTGGTCATTCACTATGCTCCCATTTGAACCAATCTGCGAAATCAGCAGATGAAGAGCATTTTTCTCGATACTCCGAATTCTGCAAACAAACTATTTGTTCACCGTGTTCATGGGGTTATGATGACTCATGTCTCCTGAATCAGACTGATGTCAGCGTCCATTTAACACGTGGATAAAACCCAGAAGTTTGCTGACAATTGGCTTCTACAGACCAAGGCTAGCATGAACAATCTATTAGATAACAGAATGTCAAGTTGTTCTCCCTAGATGTTTCCTGAAATGAATCATTTCCCCTTAAAAATCTATTGATTTAGAGAAGAGTTTCGCAGTACATATTCATATGACAGGATTCTTCAAGACTGAATACATATATATGTCCATGATTACATGTATCAACTAATGAAAACATGCAGAATTTAGTTTAAAAAAAAAAACAACATCGAGAGCAAAACCAGAGGAGCAACAATAGTGATGCTTAGCAAATCGTCACACGTAACTGATGAAATACGGCTTCTTGTCAGTTTACCTCCTACAGGATTTTATTCTAACTGTTCTTGAAAATGCTTTAATACATGTGGCAGCAAATAACAAAACAAATTGAATGTATGGACACCGAAACTCAAACTTGATATGTAACTTAGTGTAGTGAAGCCATGTGCCATATTTCATTTCAATACATGAAAAGAACTGTTTTCAAAATATGTATAGAAAGCTAGAGTGACAGACTTACAAACAGGGTGCAATCCTGCTGAAGCTGTGTTAGCACACTGAGCTTCACTAGCAAGAAAGAGGTGAACTGTGAACTTGAACAAAATACTGCTAACAATGTGAGAGGAAACAGGCAATGGTCTAGTCGCTAATAGCACCTCTCTTTCAACTGAAGGGGCACTGGAGGCCATGGTTCAAATCTGGCCACGGAAAGGGAATTTGTAGATTTTCTCAATCTCACCACTTTTGGGGCCAGGGTAACAAAATGCGTTTAACATTGCCCGGTGTGGTTGTGTGTGCAGTCTAACACTGAAGACAACTTGTCTTCCACCAATATCATATCATGTGCATATCTGAACGTCACACGTGGGAAAGTTCATCAGTATCTTCCCAAAACTCAGTGGTTTACCCTGGGTATTGGGGGACTGTCAACTCAAACCAGAAAACAAACAGCCAGGGTCTGAGGCAAATTCCTGGAGGGGTAGGAGGAAAAAGTGATTTTGTGTATTTTTAACTATGCTTTGGAAGATTTTTGCTGACAAGTATACAATTTGTTATTTCACCTTATGCAAGATGAAAATACCACACATTACAAAACATTTTATGCAAAACAAAAAAAAAGGGAAATTTAATACATGACTAAGGACATGATTTTTAATTAAAAAAAAAACATGACATTCACGTCAAAATAGCGCGAGTTGCCAGGCATGGGTATTCCTCCAACAATCACCACACAACTAAAACATCCCAAGAATGGCAAAAAGAAGAAAAAAAAATTGATCAAATAAACAAACAAATCTAACCAAATGGCCAATTTTAAAAGATGGAGTCTTTGCTGACAAGAAAACTGCAAGAAAAATTTAGTCAATATATGTATCTCTTACTTCTTTAATTTGATCCCCATTTCCCAGTGAGGCAGACCTCTTGTGGCCTTTTCTCTTCCCCTCAGTTGTCGAGGGAACCTCCCAGTCATCAGGCGTCTAAAAAAAAACAAACAAAAAAAAACCCCACAAATATCATAAATGTCAATGTAAAGGGTTTATCAGACACACAAGTACAGGTACCAGCTACCTGCTACTTTCGGAAAAAATTGAGCAGATAACGGTCTAATTTGACCCACCTTCTTATTTTTCAGTTCATTTAATCGACTGCCAAAGTTATAGGAGTACTTAGGAAACTTTATGGCAGGGAAATTGTCTTAAATTTAACTTTTGCAGATTTCTATTAAATTAACAGGTACAGGTACATGTTTTGTAAGTACTGCAACAATAAATCTCCAAAATGAATTTTTATACCTTACAAAAAAAAATATGTGTCTATTTTCAGTGCAAAAACAAAAATTATGATAAAATTATGATATAATTATGATATGTAATTCTCAAAAGAAGATGGAAAATGTGTTGTAACCATTCAGTGATCACAAGTACTAACAACCAACAAGATTACAATCGACTGATTCAAGGGGGAAAACTCTTTCCACCTTTTACCTCCACAGCATTAGGCCTCTTATCTGATTGGAAATTCCAGCCTGCACATACAGTAGCCTTGGGCAGTCTTGGGTCTGTTCCAAGACTGGGCTTCATCACAAAGGCTTGCATAGGCATGATAAAAACACACCCGGAAGTTTAAAGACTTATTGTCGTCGCTGATCTCACAGAGCAGTGAGACATTTTGATTAGTCACCTTTTGTCACATAAATTGACGGGCATTTCATGTACTGACTGTACATGTAAATTGGACAATAAAATACATGTCAACAGTGATTGGGAAAAAAATCTGATCACATACAGTACATGTAAATGCACATGTACAAACGTGTACATCAGAGAATTGGACAGTATGCTTCTGCTCGTGTATTATGTCTGTACTGTACCACTGCAAACAAAAAGACCTGTCTCTGCTATACAAATTCACTAAGATTTATTTATTTATTTGATTGGTGTTTTACGCCGTACTCAAGAATATTTCACTTATACGACAGCGGACAGCATTATGGTGGGTGGAAACCGGGCAGAGCCTGGGGAAAACCCACGACCATCCGCAGGTTGCTGGCAGACCTTCCCACTTACGTCCGGAGAGTAAGCCAGCATGAGCTGGACTTGAACTCACAGCGAC
Source organism: Liolophura sinensis (assembly GCF_032854445.1). NCBI lineage: Eukaryota > Metazoa > Mollusca > Polyplacophora > Chitonida > Chitonidae > Liolophura > Liolophura sinensis. The sequence continues at coordinate 8,752,266 of NC_088305.1, read as the reverse complement.
AGCACTGGTGAGAGACTCCTGGGTCATTACGCTGCGCTAGCGCGCTAACCGACTGAGCCAGGGAGGCCCCAATTCACTACGAAAAGTACATCTGTAGTGGCATACAAAGGTTATAATACATGTAGGCCTATATTACTTTTGGTGCTGGGATTTACTTTTTTCCTAACTGGATACAAAAACCTTGTACAACAGCTTTCTAAGATCACTGGCAACTCTCAGAATCAGGCAAAATCAGGGTCCTTAGTACTGGATTTTAGATAAAATATGGTGATACTAATGTAAAAAATATAAGTTAAAGTCCACTCACCTGGGTGGACTTTATTGCTAAAGAGCAGACCAGCAGCCTGGTAATGATGCTAACACACAACAGATTTCCTGTGTGGATTCACTTGGGTGGATTTATGGCTGGAGAGCAGACCAGCAGTCTGGTAATGACATTAAGATAAAGAGGTTCTGTGTGGACTCGCCTGAGTGGACTTACCACAGGAGAGCAAACCAGCAGTCTGGTAATGACAGTAAGACATCATGAGGTTCTGTGTGGACTCACCTGGGTGAACATACATGTATTACAGGAGAGCAGAGCAGCAGTCTGGTAATGACAGTAAAACATCAAGAGGTTCTGTGTGGATTCACCTGGGTGAACATATTACAAGAGAGCAGACCGGCAGTCTGGCAATGACAGTAAGACATCAAGAGGTTTTGTGTGGACTCACCTGGGTGGACTTATCACAGGAGAGCAGACCAGCAGTCTGGTAATGATGGTAAGACGTTACAGAGGTTTTGTCCTTGGGCCACTGCCCTGTAAGATATGGACCCACAGCATCTAAGGACCCTGTACGAAGTGTGTCCAGTGACCCTGTCCGCCTCAAACCCGACGACGATGCAGGGCTTAACCGCACAGCTTTTGGTCTCTCAACTGTAAACAATAATGTATAGGTACATGTAGAAAAGCAGGAATTGAAAATTAAAAAATACAATTTTTCTAAAATTAATACATATAAATATAATCTATCTATCTATGCGGGATCTTACACAGATGTACATGTAAGCACATTTTACCTGATCAATCAGTCTATTCTTTATTTATTTCTTTATCTGGTTTGTGTTTAACACCACACTCAAGAATTTTTCGCTTACACAATGGCAGTGAATTGTACGAAACTTGAGTGTCTGGAGTAAACCACTGACCTATAACAAGCTATTGGCAAATGTTTCCACAAACAACACACAAGAGACTTACACATCTTATTGATGTAAGACATATGGTCTTTAACGAACGTTAACTAGCACCAACTGCTACATGTTGTCATTACCCGCTTCTTCTTACCACAGCGCAACAAGCAGTAAAGGAAATGGGAAATCTACAAATTTATGTCCCAAAGATGGTTTTGACCTAAACACTTTTCTTTTCTTTACACTCCCCTATGAACTACATGTATTCTTAATTTATTTATTTATTTATTGATTTGATTGGCGTTTTATGCCGTACTCAAGAATATTTCCCTTATATTATGGTGGTTGGAAACCCACAACCATCCGCAGGTTGCTGGCAGACCTTCAAAAGTACGGGCAGAGCGTATTCTTAATAGTACAGTACAAAATGTTGTAGCTTTAGCAAGCTTGCCAAACATCAAACCTATCAAATTAATACAGTATTCATGGAATTTTACTATTTATACCCAAATCCATACACGTATATGCATCTACATGTGTTTATGACACGCCATGGGAAAATTATGAAAGCTTACCATTCTTTTATGTCATCAGAACTTGAAAACATAAACTGCATAAAGACATGTACATGTGAAACAAGGCAAAGTTTTATATGTCACTGTGCATGTACATGTATTTAGATAATGCCTTTCTGTAAACAGGTACATGTATTGTACACGTGCTATTAAATGTACATGTAAACTATGTACATGTGGTTTACACGTAGAGGACACATGTATCGATATACAGTCCTTGCCTACCTACATGTACTAAAAACTTGAATTAAAGGTATACAGAATCGACGCTAATTGGTGGACAGTGGAGATATGGTTTCCTGGGTTAAACTCTGCAGCCTTGGTCACGCTTGGATAAATCGGCCAAAATTCAGCTGGACTTGCCTATTTCTCACACCAACCAATCAGAATCGATTCTGTATGTCTTTAAGCAAAGGTTGAGAGGCATAAAAAGCCTTTTTTCCATAAAATGAATGAAAATGTTTGCTTTCATAAATCTAGAAGTCCGTTCAGCTACATGTACATCTATCAATTACATGAAATATAGTACATAATAATACTAATCTTTATTTATGGAAGGCAGCTCGGTCAATTTACAGTGAAATTGTTCTTCCAAGAGAAAACAAATATATAAGAAACTGGGACTTCAGAGTCCAATAAAAAAATACATCAATATATATATTTAACAAGATAAGGCGCCGTGTAGTTTGAAAAGAGAAGCTACATGTATATACATTCATAAATATAAAAAGCAACAACAAACCCAAAAGCACTCAAGCCTAAATTAAAATCACTCAGGAGAACCACTTTTTTTTTTGTTAATATGTATTTTTTAAGTTTGTTTCAAATTCTTGCATCCATGTTGAAAGAGATTTTGGGGGTCTACATACATAGCAGGTTAAAAATGGCTTGGACTTTTCTGGCTTGATTTCAAACCTTAGTACTTCTAAATTACTCTTTTCATGATCATATCGACGGTTGTAAGGCAGACAGTCTGATACATATACTGCTCTTCCACCGCCCTCTTTATTGTTCCTATCTTTACATCCACAGCTATATCCATCGCTGCTTATTTCAGCATAAAAAAGGTGTTCTTTGAGTAAAGTCTCAGAGAATCCTCTTACTTCTATTTCTCTTTTTGGTTTAGATAACAAAATTGAGTTTCTTTAACAGATTCTTAACAGATGGGCAGATTCTTTAACTGGTAGATTTAAGGATTGGCCAGGAATTGGAGAACAAATTGGAGACATGTTGTTGGGCTTACGGGGAACTTTGTGCTGACATGGGCTTTGTGGGAGGAGAAATGTCTGATCAAAGGTACCTAAGCTCTCCTCAATAAATGATAGAAGGTTAAGATAATGGAAAAAATTCACATTTATGTAACTTGATAAGTATAAATATGAGAGACATGATAGGAGTAATGGATCAGAATGATTTGAGGAAAATACTACTGCATTATTAAAGCCTTGGGCAGAACATGAGAATAATGTATCAACATCTGAAGACACATTACAAGATACAATATTTGAAAATAAAGTTGGTTAGCGCTGTTTGAGTGTATGTGGACAAAGAGGTGGATAATCCTGTGTATTTTGTGGCATTCTCTGCCTCGCCACTCTCACAGGAGAATTCACAGAATTACGTCTTGTGTTCACAGCACTGACACCTCCAACACAGCACTGGTTATCCATTTCTGCATTTATTTATATTAAGTGGTTTACACAATCCAAATTACATGTACCATGTTTTCCAACGCATATATGTAACGTAACATATTGTTTCAAACCGTTTGTGTCTGAGGGCCTCAGGGTAGATCAACCCAGTGTTAACTGAGTATACATACACATTGTATTTTACCCTCTTGAAATAAAGCCATTATTTTATTTTATTATTATATTTCTCAGTGACTTGGCTCTCCACTTGGCTCTTTTACAATTGACAATACAGAATGGTTACTTAATGTGATAACTGCCTTTTTTTCATTAAAATGGTTAAATCTATGTACACACGTACGCAAACAAGCTGTCCAGGTACATGTACATCCACTGTGCATCATCCCCTTGTATTCATTTTACCTACGTGCATATTATTGACTGGATTGTTATTTCAATATAAGCCACACTCAAGAATTTTCAACCTATATACAGTGGTAGAGGAAACTGGCGGTCCCAGGCACATCACGAAGCAACCTCTGTTCAGATCACTGACATGTGGATTATCTGCATGTACTTTCCCTGTTGGCAAAAGGGAAACTTAAATCGCATGGTTGATATGAAAATTGTTACATGTATATCAACAATGTTCATCGGAATATATTATAAAATGATAACATGCTAGTGTAAAAGAGCTTTCCCCGGTGCAAAGAATGCCAGATCTTGCCAGTTGACACTCATACAATTGTTGTGCATATATGAGAATATTCATACGAACAGCTCTAAGCCGATAAGCACACTCGTACTCAAGTGCTTACGTGTACGAACAGCATAAAATCACAATTACTGTAAATCACTTAAAATTTCACCCCAAAAAGCATAATTCTAAAAGCAAACAAAAGCTCTAAAATTATAGTATTTTTGGTTCTGAAATTTTACCTTTCTGCTGATCATTCTACCTTCCAATCAACAAAGAAACACATTTCTAAGAGCAACTGAAAGAACTCTCAAAATCTGGCAAAAGATGAGACTTTCAATAGTTATGCACAAAGCCTTGAGCCATTTAGAGTAGCCCTGATTACCTGTTCACGAACATCAACAACATCTTTAATTTGTGTACTTTCAACCATGTATGTGACCATACTGTACATCTTGTTACATAAATTTACATAAAATGACAGCTCCCCTAATCTGAATATGTTTGAAGCTCACTGAATATATTAGGCTGATGTGTGTTATGAGCATATGAACACGACTCAGAGTTAATGAGAAAAGAGAAATTCTTGTAATCAAATGCCTGTACAAACTGGGTTGATGTATTCCGACAACCAGCGGTTCACATTATGTATGGAATGAACAATACCACAGCAGGGAATAATATTAAAGACATCTTCAGTACTATGCAGACTTCCTCAGATAGGAGTTTACACATGATTTAAATATCCCAGTCGATTTGAATGTCATTAGCATATTGTAATAATGAATGAAAAGATAAGCCAGGTGGGGTGAGGAGGCTGGAGGAATTGATGATAGTCTATAAGACCACCCACACCATGACGTGTTACAACCACAGCAAAAGTCCCATCACAGGCAAATTTATACTGTTCTTCAAATACAGGGTTGACGGGAAAAAAACAATACATAACAGAATGGGGCATATTAAATTCATATCTAAATTATATAAAAAGTTGACCCAGCCATAAATATACGCTAAATTTATCTGTCAAGTGTTGAAAAAGCCAAACTCAGAACAGTTAAAAACATAAACTGTGGTTGGTACATTGGTCTGCAGTGAAGAATAAGTGTACAAATATTAAGTTTTCTACAGTGAAACATTTTAATTGTTGCCGTGGTTGAAGTTTTTGCTTACATGTATACATGTACGTCTTAAGATCTTTGAGGAATACGGCCCAACGGCTTTAGAATACTGATTTATTTTACTGGAGTTCTCCGCTATACTTAGTTTTTTTTTTGATGTCCAGACACTGTACATGTACATATACATGTATATACTTTGCTTTGTCAAGGCTAACATAGTTTATCTTCATTTCCTTCTGTAGTCGCTTCAGGCTCAATGCAGAATGTTTAAGATTATTCATAATTTTGCTGAGCTTCTCTATTGGCATTGTTTGGAAATTAAACAACATATTACAGGCAGTCTTGAACACAGTATGCACACACACACACACACATGTACATATGCAGTCTGATCACAACCGTTTTCACTATGACAATGCTGATTCTTTTCCATGTAATGTGGACATGCCTGTTTGGAGGTTTCAAATTTAGGCATGACATTTATCATTATAAAGATTTGATGGTTAATTGACATAACATAATTTACATGTAGCTTAACACAGAACTGTTTCATGGTTTTATGATACCTTCCTTAGGTTAATTCCAGGATCACGTGTACTGTACATGTATGTGGTACAAACAAATACAATGTATCTACATGTACATATAGAGCAGACTCATACAGAATCCCGAACTCCACATCACGTTGATTGGTGACACCCTTAACACACGTGTTAAGGTACTTGAACCTTGATTTTAGCAATTAATTTCCCCTACAAAAAAAAAAAAAAAAAAAAAAAAAAAAATTTATTCTCGCAACAGCCACAGAAAGATAAGCTAAGACACTGAATTTCAAGGGCTGTAAATAAACCTGGGGGCTTTTTCAGCTTATCTGTTTTTCCCAGCTGTAGAGCTTGGCAGATTTCCAGGTCAACCATACAGGCTGAGATAGATCTGGGTCCTCAATGCTATCAACCATACTACAGTGTACATGCATGTTTACAGCAAGAGCAATAACATGTATACGCATGTAAGCAGTCAGTCATCTGAAAACTTCACCTTAAAACTGCTTGTAAAACATGTACCAACCTGGAACATGTAATCCACATTAAGTTTGACACGATTAACATCAATATAAAGAATGAAAGATTATTGAAATTTTAAAAATACAAACTACTTCAAATCTCTAACCTTTTCAACCACTAAAGCACTTCTTTCAGTGGAATTTATGCAAACACTTAAAATGATGCTAAACATAACGTGTTTCTGTCATTAAAGATGCAAGTTTCATAAAACTTTGCAAATTATTACTCTACACCCTATAGTTCTCCGAGAATGTTTCAAAATATTGGTTGCAGTTGAAAAGGTGGAAGAGTTAGATAGTACCATTGATGTTCATGAAGCACAAATTAAAAACATGCATATTACATGTACATCATGACCACTCGTAAGCCATTCAGGGCTTTTGTAGGTGTACAGGTGGGGCGACACTTTGGGTGCACAGGTGGGGCGACACTGTGGGCGCACAGGTGGGGCGACACTTTGGGTGCACAGGTGGGGCGACACTGTGGGCGCACAGGTGGGGCGACACTGCCGGTGCACAGGTGGGGCGACACTGTGGGCGCACAGGTGGGTGACACTGTGTGTGTACAGGTGGGCAACACTGTGGGCGCACTCTGGGTGTACATGTGTGTCGACACTGGGTGTGAATGTACGTGTGGGGTATAAAGCAATATTTCTAGAATTTGTGGACAGATGAACTTTGTGCTTTACTGCATCAACATATACATGTACTGTGCATGTCCTTCACCTAAACTTTAGCATTTTTTGTGACCGTTTGCTTGACACTGACTGATTCATCCATCTTACTTAAAAGGTTCTTCAGAAATGTTGACCTGAAGGTTTGTACAAAAGTTTCTAAGGTGAAATAAGGTACTGTAATTCTATAACCTTTTCGAATGTTTGCGAAGTGTTTATGCAAGCATATTCTTAAGGTATGTTGACTGATAAACTATACTTTCTGTGAAGCCCTGAAATTTGCCAATCCAACCAATGTAGTTTTGTTCCCGAAAACAAATTTAAAAAAAGCAGTTGTGCATAAATTGCACTGCAAGTTTCTCTTCCATCTGCAAAAAGTACAAACTCGTGGATTTAGTAAAAAAAAAAAATTTAGTACACACAATACTGTGCTCGGATTAACTATTTCAGTGAACAGTCACTATACAGTCACATTTACCAGTGCAAACAGTATGCATAGTCGGTACCATGAAGAAACAAGCTATGAATGGCATGCCACGTCTAATACTGCTAACTCATGTTCCCCATATAAATGTACAAGTATATTAATGGGTATATGATCTCTGTGTTTCAAGAGTTACGGTTTGCTTCATGACATTAACATAATGTTATGTCTTATCAATTTTGTATCATGAATAACAGAAGTCAAACATAATGTGTCATCGTCTGTGATTTATCAGATATCAGGTCGTACTATAATTCAACATTTTCACACGCTTGCAAGCTGTTTATTCAAGCATATTCTGAGGGTATTGTTCTGTGCAGACAGATAACGTTAGACTTTTTGTGAAACACTGAAACTGGTCATTTGGACCAATGTAGTTTAGTTACCAAACTCAAACCTAAAATGTCCATAAATTACAATGAAAATTGCTGTTGAGTACACTCGTATCAAACCAAGAAATCCTGAGTAAAATCTGAGTGACAGAGTTCACCCAATCTCACAAATTACAGTTCGTTTCTGAGGGATTTCCATTCGATCAAATACTGGTAACGTTTCAATTTGAAATAACGAGCTGTCTTAGTACTTAGTACTGAAACAATGATATGTGTACGTGTACATGTAGACACTGCATGAGCATGCATGTATTAAAACAGGTACAACCATATGCTGGTCTTTTCTGACACCATTAAACCGGCCTTTCAATTAATATTTACTTATTTATTTTATTGGCGTTCTACACTGTACCCTACACAAGAATATCTCACTTATACAACTGCAGCTCGCATTGGTAGGAGAAAACCCACAATCACCTGCAGGTTGCTGACAGACCTTCCCATGTACAGCTGGAAGAGGCTGCCAGCATGAGCTGGACTTGAACTTACAGTGACCCCATCCTGGGTCATTCTACCTTACTGACATGCTAAGCACCTGGGCCACATAGACCCCTCAAATTAATCTGAATGTTGTTGAGAGCCTTAACTCCCAAATTTAGGGAAAGAAAAGAAAATCTAAATATATTTTGCACACCATTCTTTTTGGTCCATGCTCAAGATAACTGGTTCTAAACAACGGCAGATGTGTTTCACCTTTCTAAACACCATTTTTTTCTTCATTTTACGAATGGATATAAAATACAGCAAAATATTCTGATTAAATAACAAGCAGGAGTATTTGGTGTGTGTGAGCCAGAACAACAAAAGTGTGCAACTGTGATTTAAAAACAGAACTGGAGCCAGAGGCCCAAAAAATCCCACATTAAGAGTAGTTGGAAATTTAAAAATGTGTTTATTTTCATTAATTTGGAGTTGAAATGTATGATTTAATATTACATGTACTTCATAATCAGTCCCTATCATGGATATATTAAGTTACACATTAAGTATAACACTAAATATACATGTAGTTTGACAAGTTCTCAATTTTAGCCCAATTCATGGTGCCCAGATTAAAAAGCTATATCTCACCCGGTGCAACAAACATTACATTGGCACATATATAAACTTGTGCCGAAATTACAAAGCAAAACCCGCCAGTAAATTCAAAAGCTATATAGCTCTGCTAGGGCTGACATATTAGGACAAACTCAAACAATGACATAACATTATCAACATGTGCAAGTCTCATTTGACAGTCCCTTGTCAAAACTTTATATGACGATGTACTTGTATACATACACACCATCAGTCAACCAAATACAAACACAATGTGCAGTACTTAATTATACATGCAGAGTATTAATATGTACAAGTCCATTGCCCATACACTCGTAAATAATAAGAGAGCACGAAACACAGGTACAAGGCCAAACACTATGTAAATATGAAGTTGAATATTTAAATAAATTAAAACTTTTGCCTATGACCAAGTTGTAGCATTCGCCCGCCTCTAAGAATTCTATTGATCTCAAGGTGTTATGAGGTTTGTCTGAAACGATTTCCTGTTGGAAAAATTTAAGCACCACAAGTAATATTTTACATTATTTCCCTCTGAAATTGCACTTTTCAGGGCACAATTTAGTGTTATGATGAAACTGACTTTTGACCATGTTCAACCTACATAGAGGTTGAAAAAAATTCCTACACATCACGCAGGGCTTGAAATGTTTGGTTTCAACTTGGGGGCAAATGAAAACGGAAATTTAGGAACATTTCGACTCTAAAATCCCTTATTTGGAGCCCTCTTGATTATTGGAAGTGTACTTGGACATTTGTACATTTATTTGTTTATTTATTTATTTGACTGATGTTTTTATGCCGTACTCAAGAATATTTCACTTATACGATGGCAGCCAGCGTTATGTTGGGAGGAAACCAGGCAGAACCTGGGGGAAACCCACGACCATCCGCAGGTTGCTGGCAGACCTTCCCACGTACTGCCGGAGAGGAAGCCAGAATGAGCTGGACTTGAACTCACAGCGACAGCATTGGTGAGAGACCCCGGGTCATTACGCTGTGCTAGCACGCTAACCAAATAAGCCACGGAGGCCCCCCAACTACAATGTACATGTATCGCCAAGAAGCTACCCTAAGCTATTCCCACTGCTATTTCCGCTGCCCTTGTCCCACACGCTGTTTATTGGCAGGAGCGTAGTACGCCATTATAAAGTGTCAACTTGGTGCATCATACAATCTGCAAGACTGTAGCTACACGTACACCATACACCCTGCAGCGGTTGGGTCTCATACTGAGAATTAGTCATGATCAAATTCTTTCTCTCTCGATACATACATGTGTATGTATTATACACCAGTACTACGTGTATAGCTTCTAGCAATGGACATGTTACATGCACCTCCTTGAAATGATTAACCTAACAGTATGACCCACAGTCAATATACATGTACATGTACAGGAGACAGGCTGAGTAAGCTTACATCAACACTGCCAGAGGTATTTATTAATAATTAGAGCTGGCAGACCACCCGAGTCTTCCAGCAGATGTAGTCAACACGTAGTCATTGTGTGGACACGGATCAGCTGTTCCCATCATACATGAACATACCCTGAAGATGTGGTGAGTGCAGCTACGTGCACACAGTGCTACAGATAATTTTTTGTCACAGGGAGTACGGTACTTCCGATTTTATAAGTACGCAGTATTACAGAACACACTTTTTTTTTTTTCTTCAAATACTCAACACTTCATTATTTTGGGTCGCCAGTAATACACCTGGCAAGTGTGAAGTTGATCAAGTGAAAAAGGAGGAAGAAAAAACATAGACCTACAAGTGTACATGTTAACATAAGCCTACATACTAGATTCTTTCATTCATAGTTCACATTACCCAGTATACACTAGAACAAAGTAACTATTTCATATCTTCCGCAAAAGAAATAAATATAAATGAAATTAATACATTTATTTCCCATTAACCTGTGTTAATAAGTTGTAAGCTTTATTTCGATAACTCACTGTTATTCTGTACTTTGATAGCAGCAGTTATGCTAACCTGCCTGATGCGAGAAGTAAATTTTCTTTTACCTGTCTAAACATTTCTTGGCCGGTACAAATGTGTTAACAACTGTCATCTTTAGGTCAAAAGGTGATAAAACGGTTGTTGATATAGGCTAAATGCAAATGTAGGCCATACATAAGAAGACAAGAATTTATCATTTTGTGCTTTAATCACTAGCAGTATATAGTATAAATCTCAAGTGTTTCTGTGCATATGTTGCTAGCTGTTCTCATGATATTTTTTATTCCACTGTAATAGCTTCTCTCTTCACGAAATCATAGGTACATATATATGTCAGGAACTGGACCCTGATGATTCTTGGGGAATTGAAATCAAACATTTGGGAGCGATATTAGGGTGATTTTGTGCAACACAGAAACAGAACGTGAAGTGTAGTAATCAAAAAGATCATTTTTAACCCATTGCTACATCTTCTTCATGTCACAAAGACAAATATCGTGGTAGGCATTCTCCACGGCTATGGGTGGTGGCATAGAAGATTTGGCTGTAGCATGGCGTGTCTGAAAATTAACACACGGTGGAGAATGTCAAGCACATGGTTCGCTGTGGAGATCTACTTTTGATTTTGGCTGGGCTGTCTGCTTTAAATCTCACATGTACGCTAGCTGTCGGGAACTTAGAGACGTACACACAAATCTTCTGGAGTATACAGTACACTCTGTTTGTAGATAGAAGCATATCATCTCTTTTTTTTTTAAGCGTATTTACACCTGTACGCCCTTATCTGTAGCACTGTGTACATGTGTATGTACACGTGTCCTAATACCCTTTCAATTTGATTTTGGAAACAAATCCACATTGGTTGGATTGTCAAGTTCAGGGTTTCAAAAAAGTGTAATTTTATCAGTCAACACAGAATAATGTTTTCAGAATATGCTTAAATAAACACCTTACAAACATGCGAAATTACAGTACATGTATTATTATGTCATTAGGCCGACCCTTATTTTTTACACTTATTTACAGGTCTCCAATGTGCAAGGCAGCCTCCTTTTGTTGCTGGACTTCAAGTTTGTTTATAAATGTCCACACACTGAATACGAAAGGCAATCTCCACATTAAATGTGACTGGAAATCTCTACATGTCTCTGGTCCCCCCAAAAAGGAAATCTCTATATGTTTTTGGTCCCCAAATGTCCAAGGCAATCTCTGTATGTTTCTGCTCCTCTACTATGCACTGCAATCTCTTCATGTTGCTGGTCCCGAGTTTGTAAGAAAATCTCTATATGTTTCTGCTCCCCAAATGTGCACGGAAATCTCTATGTATTTCTGGTCCCCAAATGTGCACGGAAAATCTCTATATATTTCTGGTCCCCCAATGTGCAAGGAAATCTCTACATTATGCTGATCTCTAAGGATATAGAGAAATCTTTACAGTGAGTGAGTGCTTATGGTTTAACGTCGTACTCAACAATTTTTCAGTCATATGACGACGAAGGAATCCTTAGGGTGCATGTACGTGTAATGTGCCTCCTTGTAGCAGGACGGATTTCCACCGCTATTTTATCTAGTGCTGCTTCACTGAGACGACTTACCGAAGGCAAGTAAGCCGCCCCGCCCGAGCCATTATACTGATACGGGTCAACCAGTCGTTGCACTATCCCCTTCATGCTGAACACCAAGCGAGGAAGTTACAACTTCCTCTTTTAAAGTCTTAGGTGTGACTCGATCAAGGATTGATCCTGGATCTACCGGTCCCGAAGCAGACGCTCTACCAACTGTGCTATCTGGGCCGGTAGAAATCTTTACAAGTACATGTATGCTGTTGCACTATTCCATAATGTGCAAGGCAATCTCTGCATCTGGTTGGTCCCCTAGTTTGCAAGGCAATCTTTACATACATGTTTATGTACATGTTTTTGGTCCCCTAATGTGCATGGTATTCCCTACAAGATGCCTGTCCACAAATATGCAAGACAACCTTTCCATAAAGTGTATACAGCTACATGTAGTCCTGGTTTCTAGTACATGGCAACCGTGCTTGTCCCTACAAATGTAAGGCTATCACTACAATCTCAACAAGGAAGAGGCAACCTATACATGCACAAACCAATCTCTACTTGCATCAAGTCGAGGAAATATTGACTTGAGCGAATCTTGAGGTAGAATCTTTACTCTACCTAAATGAGACAACCTCTACCTGCGCGGGGAAACCACTACATAGTGCAAAACAATCCCTATTTGCATAAGGCAATCTGCACCTGTCTGAGGCAATCTCTACCTGTACCAGGCATTCTATTCATGGCGCAAGACAATCCCTACCTGTGCAAGATAATCCCTACCTGGGCAAGATAATCTCTATCTGCACAAGGTAATCCCTTCTTGCACAAAGCAGGTATCTCTTATGTGCGTAAGGTACATGTAATATCTACTAACTGCACATCTGTGTCATACCACTTACACATCACGGACATGTGCATGTCTTGAAGGCACTTGTGCATCTAGTTCTTTTCACTCCAGTCAAGCCCCTGTATACCGACCATGCTTGGGACTGAATAAGAACATAAACATCACATTTCATGAATGGCCCCTCCAATACTGCCACATGAAAAATAAGATGCATGTCGGCTACATGTAGATGTGCTGCAGGCCCCTGGGAACAATTTTTTTTATATTTCTCTTGATATAAATTAACACGGACCTAAAACAAACCTGATGCTCTACATACATGTACATGCTTTATTCATAAAGATTGATCATAAATATATCATTCTACAGCCATTTTATTGCATTCAACCACACAATTCAAGCAAGTGCATTTTGGAGGGGGGGCTTTTTTTCAGGACGAAGCATTTGAACATGTACGCTGGTGCCATTTTCTTTTGCCACAGACACTAAGCACTAAGTTTTTATTTTGACTATAACTTGCTGAATACTTTCTGAGATAACTAAATAAATCCATAAATACATGCATTTACACAGACTTTGGTGTTTTCCTAACAATCACAAAGCACATGGATGAAAGTCTTTTTGGTAATGTGTGTATTGTTTATTACAAGTACAAACAACACATTTAATAACAATTATGAAATACAAGGAATGTCAATATTAATGCAACTCTTCTCCAGAGTTTACAATTTGCCAAATCCAAGGTGATGGGCTATTCATTTCACCAACAACTCCCACTCTGGTTACACAAAAGGATTACAAGGCTTTCAAATTTTAATTAACGCCCCCCCCCCCCCCTCCCCATTCTAACAAGCACGTCAAATTCACATACAATCAGGAACAGTTGGCATACACTGCTGTCGAAATAATGTGAAGCGTACACCAAGAGTTAAAACTAATTAATATTTGTTCAAAAGTTAATCTAATGGTTAAGCACACTGACTTTAACCCAAGAATAAGTTCAAAATTTATGCCATCACAAAAGTTTATAATGGAAGGCAAGAAACTTAATGTAAGACACACTTAACAGTTATTGCAGTGTTTTTTCTCTTTTAATTTTTAAAACTGTAAAACAACACATACCAATGCATATGTATTAACTGTATTACATGTAAGAACTTTCCCAACTAATTTTGACATCGATACCAAATATCAATACAGCTTCAGAATATGGAATTTCCACCTTGATAACCACTTGAGACAAGTGTGCCTGACTGTCTCTGTATGGTGTTAAATGTCATCTACATGTAGGTCACTGCTTGATCGGGCACAAAGATAAACTGATCGTTACCATTAATTTTACCCATTTTGACGTCAAATTTTGCACACACAAAAAAACCCAAAAAAACGTATGATGTATTTTCAATGTTTATGGTTATTTGGGAATAATGTTCCTCTTTACACTTAGTTATGGGAAAGTTATGCTTGGCTGTTGTAAAAACACTGAAGAAATTTGCAATAGAAGACATATCCATGAAAATTTTATGTTGCCCTGTACTCAGGCACCTCGTAAAGTGAATGAGTCAAGGTGAAAGATTTGAATTCATAGAGCTGACTGGTCAGCCAATTTCAAAAGATAAGATGTCATATATATTCGACTGATGTATCACAAGCAAACTGATTGACTGACACAAACATGTGCTCGTCACAGCCCAACACTGAAGACACCGATCAACCATAATGTTACATGTATGTGAGTTTCACGGTCATTCGAGACAGCAGACAGCCGAACACTTGACCTTTAACTTGGGTCCTGGGCAGATATAAATGTGACAGTACTGATATAAAATACTTGATTTGAACAAATTAGGCACACTGAGCAGATTGTTCTGATGTAAAACACATGTCTAAAACAATATCCGGTTCGCTTAAATGACAAGCATACTTCTGAGAATATCATCCACTGTTATTCACTTTCCTACACCTCCCCATGCTATTTTTGCTATCATGCTATCATCCGCTTGCCATGGGATGGAACCAGATGAAAGCTATATGGAAATTAGTAAAGCAATAAATTCTCCAATAAATCAACCATGTAAAACTTCAGTTCTTTTTCTAACGTATTGCTGCAAAAGATAGAATATCACAGCACAAGGTGCTTAGAGGCGACATTCTATGTAAACAGAAATAATAAAAATTTTACCTATGGTATGTATTGTTGCACACTTGTATACATGGGCTATAATGACACCTGTACATTTATATATCAAACAAAATTTTATTTCATTTTTAAATCAAATAAAAATTATCTCTCTTACAGACATAACAATCTACCTCCCCAATTCATGCCGTCACTTCACAGTGCCACAAGACATACACATTAATACCTTAAATGGAAACAGTTTGTGGAATTGTAAGTGAATTCTGAGTTGTCAGTTGTCACTGTAAGGAACACCTTGACTTGTTTACATGCAACTATATACAGTATTTTAATACGCTTACATGTATATCCTTGTCTTAAATGCATATCCTGAATGCATTATATTCAATGCTCAAGATTCCAGTCAAAAGTGTCACACTGACTTGTGAGAAAAATTTCGCCACAGGCATCGTTTCATGTTACATTTAAAACTTGGTCGACTGCCAAGTCAGCCATTTTGTCCCCTTCGTGACAAAGAAATCACTCAAGGAAGGCTTCCTTACACTACGTGGACGTGCTATTATTGCGCACAGTTGGATTTCTCAGCATTAAATGCCTCTTACCTGGGCAGAAAAATCAAATCTAAGGGTCGGGTCTTTCAGCATTTTCCCCAAATCACACATTTACGGAAGAAAAACTAGCTTTTGATGGTGCAAAAAAAATTCTCGAAGTCAAGAAAATGGCGGATTGCTGAGTTTGCAAACGAGAACAGGCTACACAAATAAAGGCGTACCTTTAAAACTTGGTGAATTTGGACTTCGTCTCTCAGGAGATGATCGACTGTCCGGAGACCGCCTGTGGCTTTTTATTCTGTGAGTTTCCGATGTCAAAATAGATGTGGGTGAGGACGATGGACTGTTTCTGGAGACACCTCTGGTAGGGCTGCCATGCATCAGCGTGAAAGCTTTCACAGCTTTTATCGGCCCCTGTTTTGTTGATGGTGACGCGATTCGACGGACCCGCTGTGGCGCTTGCCCAGACATTTTCTATTCTAAAGTAGCCCCAGTCTCTCCTGAGTCTAATAAGCAGTACCCTGACGCATTTACTTCAACTTAAACGAATTTATCGAAAGTTTTATCCAGGCGTTCACTTCCCCACGTCCTCTCGATCAGACCTCAGCAAGCCCTCGGTGGAAAAAATGCTTCACAACACAACAGGCCACGTGATGAAAATCAGCTGTTTTGATTGGACTAGGACAAGTTTGCCATGCAAATATCGACCGAGGGCCCACATCGCGGAACAGCTTCGGGGGAAATACATTCCACAGTTTGGACATGCTCTGACTTGCTTTCACATTAGACTGACTTGTAGCTTTAATTAACCCTTCCCTGATCAGATTGTAGTCTGTAAGAAATTCACAGCCGCCATGAAAGACCTCACCGGAAAGTGTGGCCCTTTTTTTGTTCGATTACTCCCCTTGGATTCATTCATATCAACCGAGCAAAAACGTAAACAAAGAAAAGAAACTAAAAATGTGAGAAGTTGGTGGTTTTAGCTTTCAAATGACTATCAGTGGATATAGTCGTGTGTAGTTAGGCATGGGCGCAGCGATGGGTACACATGTCAAATGCACTTATCCTCATTTGAGAGCAAACTGTCAGGAATTTCAGCACTGACATTTCACGTCCCGGCTCCGCGTGGTCGCCATGGAAATGAGGCCAAGTATCACCTGCCGAGGTCAAATCAACGTGTCCGTATATAGCGCTGAATAGCCGAACCAAACTAGAATTGACAGTCGTTCAATTGAAAACGTTCTCATGTTGCACGAAAAGATTTAACCGAAAAGGCGCGATGGCTTTATAAGTGGCCGTTTTGTAAACGATATTTCAAGATTGTGTTCCTCACAAATCAGTGAAGAGTAATACAAGGGAGATAACCACTATTGACGTTGGTCATCCGGCCGTCTCGCTTCAGTGATAATTTGGATAACATTGTATACCCCTTAACCAGTACACTCTGTGTGGAAGCACGTTGCATAGCCTCATCGTGGGAAAAACTTTGGCTGGAGAAATGTGGAAATTTTGACATAACAAAGTGGAAATTACATTTTTTTTTGTCGAAATTCTTATTTGTAGATTCGACTTTCCTTATCTAAAGATTCGAAATTGCTACTTTCGTGTAACGTAATAGGTCTAGGTCTACAGATCCTATATATTCCTCTGCATATAGGCTACTTTATCTGGTAATGTCTGTTCGAGTGTGTGGAACTGTGTGTATTTAATTTTCATCTGCCACTCCGGTCGTACACGTGTACGTGAGATGGTCTGCCACCAAGCTATATATCAACATTTGCAGATCAACAGTTGCAGATCGAGGGTCGTGTGTTAATTTGCCTCCTCCCACCATATATGCTAACCACCGTCTAAGTAGTCAAATATTCGTCAGTGCGGCGTAAAACACCAATCAAAGAAACAAATCAATTTTCTTCTGAGACTGTGATATCCAGATGCTCTTCTCTTTCTCACATTTCCTTAATTGGCGTTGCACTCTAAAGGATCAGTTTGACGGGATAATGCTTTCACGGTTATACAGATAGGTGCATAAACTTTCAAAATTTCGACTGTTTTGTTCCCATTTTTTTTTTGTTACCGTGACCCCTATATTTAAGCTTGTGTAAAATAAGTGTTGTAAAGCAATTAGGCCTAAGTCTGTTGTGTTTTGTTAGGCCTATAGTTCCCACTGATTTGGGCGATTAATTCACTAAGGGGGATTATGTGCGACACCTGCTGTGAGTAGACATGCCCAGCTTTTATAAAATGTTTATTGTCACCTTCTTTAAGAAGATCTAAAACAGTAGCTTAATCCACTTGAGTAGCGGGTTTATGAGCATTTGCCAGCAAGTTTCAGGGGTGGATCTAGAAGGGAGAGGGCTCCTAGCAATTTCTTCAGTTTCAAATAAAGCAAAGATAAACCGGTACTTTTATTATCAAACTTCTCTGGTTTTCCATAAAACTTAGATGCAATTGATATTACACTTCTATTAAATATAGGCTACATGTATTATAGTTTAAAAAGTTAATGTGTTTATAACGTCTTTAGATGTATTTTCAACATAACGTTTTCACGTAAGGATTTTTTTTTTTCATTGGTGTTTTACGCCGTACTCATTCACGTAAGGAACACGACAATATCTTATCCTACAACGTCACGGTCATTCTGTTTTTTGTATATTATTTATTTATTTGTTTGTTTGTTTATTTATTTGATTGATGTTTTACGCCGCACTCAAGAATATTTCACTTTTATGACGGCGGCCAGCATATATGCATGGTGGGAGGAAACCGGGCAGCGTCATCACAGGTTGCCGACAGACCTTCCCACGTTCGGTTTTTTGTATATTACCGGTACCGGTATAAACGCGTATATACTCTTATGGGAAAGATTTATAGCACGCTTGCGCGGCGCAATGACCCAGGAGCCTCTCACCAATGCGGTCGCTGTGAGTTCAAGTCCAGCTTATGTGGCTTTCTTCTCCAGTCGTACGTGGGAAGGTCCTACAACAACCTGCGGATGGTCGTGGGTTTTCCCAGGGCACAGCCCCACCATTCAAAATCCTTCAATGTTTGAAACCGTGAGCATGCAATCACGTAATCTACACGAACTTATACATAATGACCCCCCCCCCCCTTCCTTCAAGAACTGTATCAATCAGAAAATCTGCACAAAATTGATGCCAACGAAGCCAGTTTTGAAAGTATGACATTTGAAACTTGTCAAAATGTTGTCTATAGCCCCTTTTTGGAGCCTTTCTCCAGCCGCTCAAGGTAGGCGGAGGCAGGCCTGGTCAACGTAACCGAACAGCAGCTGTTTAATGAAGTGTGTATCATTCAAGGGGAGTAACTCGTGTATTTAATTGTCACAACAGATAGAAATATGCGTCTATTTTATTTCAATATTGCCGAGCAGAATCCGAAATAATTATGCCTTCAGCTTTTTCATACCATCAGAGAACTGTTTCAATATTATGAAATAATCAGTCGATAATGAAAATAATCAAGGAGCTATAAGTACGTCAAAATCATCGTTTTAAAAATTTTCTAAAATTTTCTCATCATAAAATATACTCACAGAACTTCTCTTCTCAGTGGATATATTTCTGATCGGTTAACATGCACCACCGTGAGTGTATTTGTTAAAATACAAAAACCACAAAAAAATTAAGATAATCTTGGTTACCATGGCAACCGTAAATATGAACAATGTGTGTTGGTAAGGTTTACCTCATATCATAACTAAAAAGTTATTGGACAAGATTTATCCAAAGTAGAGACGATTTTGTAAAATGGCCTTGACGTCAGCCTAGCTTGAGCTGCTGGAGTTGTATAGTCATTATACAGGTTTCGGTATTGTCTATATGTAGCGCGTGTCTCAATGTGCGAATGTTGGATTTAGATCATGAATGTTCGTAAACAATGATTGCCACAGAAATGCGGGAAATAAAAATATTAAGATTTCTGAATGCAAAAGTTATGAATCTTGACGATAAAAAATCCAAGTAAGAGACATAACGCGTGAACTAAATTCGACTGGATTTGCGCTGGTTGATTTTTTGCCAGAAATATTCGACACCGCTATATTTCTCTTTAACCCTAAGTTTTTGATAATCCAAAGGAAATCTTTATGATCCTGGATTCGGGTCCCACTGTCACAAAACAACCTTAATCATTTTTTCTCGTATATCTCATCCACTTACGTCGTTATAAACTAGAAAACGCCACTTACGAAAAGAGTTATACGTGAAATATGATTATCGTAGTTTTGTGAAAATTGGCCCATGCATGCCACGTATATATGTAAACGTACCATTTGCCTTCGACTGTAGGCTCTGAGTATTCTTTCCAACATAACACGCAAGTGCGTAACGTTAGTCGTCCAATTTGGTTATTATACGCCTTTTAAAAGGTAGAGAAAGCAAAAAATGATGTGAACTTCAGATGAATACGTTTTTTTTAATATTTTTTTAATATAAGGATGTAAGGACATGTAAAAAATTTGTGGTTGGAATTTGGGACCGTCTCTTTGTAGACATAGTTTTTGCATTACAACGCTCTAAATAAGGACATGCATGCATCCCTAGTAAGTTTATTTGTCTTTCATCTGGTCTTTGACCTCACGAGAATTTTAATCAATTTTATTTTTTTGCTATACTCTTAACCACTTTCCGAATTCAGATTTCCGCTTAAATAAATTTATTAGACATGTATCACATTCTCATGTAAAACATTATTATGCAAAGGTGCGAGCATCTTAAATTCGACATGCGAGCCCTCAATTTGACATGCGAGCCCTCAATTTGACATGCGAGTCCTCAATTTGACATGCGGGTCCTCAGTTTGACATGCGGGTCCTCAGTTTGACATGCGAGTCCTCAATTTGACATGCGGGTCATCAGTTTGACATGCGAGTCCTCACTTTGACATGCGAGTCCTCAATTTGACATGCGGGTCCTCAGTAAAGCTAGTTTTCCGGCTTTATGACACACATGCATGGGTTTGTACAGGTGCTTGCAAGCCCCGGGATTTCATGCGAGTTTTATACAGTGGCCTAACATGAACATTTAGTGCAGAAATGGGAAATTATCACTGCAATACCGGTCTATCAAGATGACTTCACGAAAAAAATGATTAACGGATTTGGAAGACACAAGCATTGATCCATTACATTGAATAAATTACACATGGTCATCAATATAGGTTGAATGCCATCCTTGTACCTTCGGTTAACCGGTCTTCCGGCCGATCAGAGAAATTAATCTATGCATCAAAACCGACATTCGTATATCAGCCGCCAGCACAAAATGAACCATCCGTAAGCTACTGGAGGGCCTTCTCGCGTACGACAGCGAAGAGGAAGCCAGAATCAGCTGGACTTCAATTAAGAGAGAGCTCATTAAAGAGCGGCCCCTGAGTTAGATTTTTGCACTATAGCACTCTGACTACTAGGTCACAGAGTTCCTGTGCAAGAGTATGTCTACCATATAAATGTACATGTAAGTTTGTATTGTTGTTTACTCTCTGGCAACTCGGATTTTAATTCACGTGTAGGCTTATTAAACCAGACTGTCGTCATAGAAGTGAAAAGTTCTTGCATACAATGTAAAACGATTCATGAAAAGGTCAGTGAATAGAAGAATGTGGTTTTAAGACCCCGCCCCCCCCCCCCACCCCCCCCCCCCCAAAAAGAATACTTTTTTCAGTTCTTGAAGCGTATTTTCTGCATGTATATTTACCTTTGTTAGGATCGACAGCTCGGGATTTTGCTCGGTCAGGTGCTCTATGAAAAGGAGTAATTGGAAAGGGCGGGGGGGGGGGTGGGGGATTTAGACTATAGTAGTAGACTATTTTCTGAGATTTTACAATGCTTTCTTTAGGGGTTTAATATATGTTTATTAACCTTTCCAACAACAAATGATTACAATATTCACGTAGTTACACGAACAATCAAAATTAAACAATCTGAAGATCATATCTCCACATTTTGTTGAGTACAGGAGGATTAAACAACAATGGGCTTAAAGCCAAGCAATTTGTTGATTGATTGATTGACCATTATATAACGCCGTTGTCATGAATATTTTTACTTTTGACGGCGGTCTGGTTTACTTATGTATGTATGCTTGGGGTTTAAAGCCGTATTTAACAATTTATCAGTCCTATGACAACAGCGTTTCGTTAGGCGCGTGTACCTAAACTGCCTTCTTGTGGCAGGGCAAGTCCAAGTCACAACTGAAGTATCATGCCGAAGACACCAGACATAACACCCCACCGAGTCACATTATACTTACAGCGGTCCAACCAGTCCTGTCTCCTTGCTCTAACCCCTCAGCACTGAACGACCAGCAGGGCAGCAACAAGTACCATTTTTAATGTCTTCAGTTTGACCTGACTCTGGTTTTATCCTGTGTCTCCCAAATTCGAAGTGGATGCTCTAACCATTAGGCCACCGAAGTAATCCTCATGTTTTTGCGTGGAAAAAACTCAGGAGTCCAGAGTGACTTATATAACATCAACCATTGTTATGTTGGGATGAAAACCGGACGGAGCCTGGAGAAACCAATATACATCCTCAGAAGAAGCCACCAATCCATATGCTGGGCTTGAAATCACAATTACTGCATTGGTGTTCAAAACTTTGCAACTGTATTTCAAATGAAAACATGACTCATTCAACAGGTATACCATCACAAATTTTATTAAAAAGATAAATGAACACAATAAGCAGCCCAATATTTTTATCACAATTTTGCAAGTAAATAAATGGACATTATCAGGTCGTAATTTAGAAAGGAAAATCCCCAATTTCCTCAAACCTTTCAAAATCTAGACGTAACCACAATGGAATTTTAAATACCCCACAGGAGATTGAGGATACGCAAAATGAACCACTCGCAGGTAAAAATAGTGCCAGTATGTAACCATAAAACTACCTGTAAACCTTTCCTGGGCTCAACCCCAGAAACGACAGAGGTATACACTGATTTCCTAGACTCCACTTTAAGAAACGATTTCATGCTTTAGCCTAAACTTTAAATCTCTTGAGTGTAGGGCATTCAAACTGTTCAAATCTTAAACAATCTCAGCCAAGATTGAGCAAGTAGTTTGAGATATTTTGTATTGTATAGAAGATTAAATTCCTTATGCCATATGAATTTTAATGCATTCTACAAAATAATAAAATATATAGAGCAGACATAATACACATTCAAACAATGCTTATAGTTTAATATACACACATACAATGCATTTGTACAAATACCTTGTGGTTAATATAAAATCATTTTATTTCAATAACAATGAAACGACAAAAAAAAAAACAAACAAAAAAAAAATGCACATTAAAAATGAATGAATTCACACAACAGTTCAAGTGTAACCTAAGAGAAAGAAAAAACAAGATATTTTAATACAAATTCATGAAGGCCTACTTCACACAAAAAGAATACTACTAATATAAGTAGACGACAACAAAATACTCGCCTATGTAAAAAGAATTTTAAATCTCAACACACCTAGAAATACATGTATATCTAGTATAGTTATAAATATCACACTCAGCTTAAATCTACCAAACAGCCGACTTCTGGAAAAGACCTGTTGTGTACTGCAGAGGGTGGTGAGGAGTGTTCAAAATCTGAGGTCATATCGGAGAAGGCTTGAGAGTGGGGGTCTCCATTCTCGGTATCAGCCATATAAGGAGTTCCTAGATAAAAATCGTTCGTCATGTCACCAAATTCACGCAACACAGATCGCTCTGTATCAAACGTGTAGTTATATCTGTTCAAGATGTCTTCTGGTGTGCACCTCTGTCCAAATGCAGAATCTGTGCAGCGGGCAAGTAGGGCCGACTGCACAGCAGCTGTGTGGCCATACCATAGAGAAAACGGGACCCCGTCCAATGGGGATGTTTTGACATCTTCCAAGCTGGTAGCCAAGGAAACTGAATTGGGCCTTACTGCGGAATCGATATCTGCTTGTGTTACCTGTCAAAGAATATAAAGGATAGTGTGTCCTTTAAGTTTGAGACAAAGCCATTTCTGTTTGACTGATTGATTGACAGGTTTGATTGGTATTTAACATTGTACTGAGGAATTTTTCATGCATTATGGCCATCAGATATAACCATGCACTTTGCCCAAATAAAAACACCAGCCTTTGACAGGTAACTGACAAAGCACTTGATTATCAAAGTTTCCTACCATATACATTGTCAGAGAGATTGTCAAATATGTGTATACCAACACCTTGTAAAAACACCATGAACTTAGTTACAGTTGGTGAATTTTTTTATGCATTTTAAACAAAAGAAAATTTTGTGGTAAACATAACATTTGCGAGAGATCAAAGACATGATTTGGCCAGGGCAATATTCTGCTGTGGTTTGTTGACTTATTGGGTATATAAACCACATGTATTTCCTGTAATAATAAACACCTCTCAGTTCTGCTGGTTGTTACTGAGTTATACATGTATATGTGTTTTCAGTGTGTGTTGGAATACAATCTTCAGTCAACAGTAGAAACATGATACATGTGATACTATAGTTGGTCCACAAGAAAAAAGGAGGTGGGGTGGGGGGCGGTAAAAAAAAAAGATACCTCTTGGTATGATGGCGGTAACATCTGAGCAGCATTCATTCTTTGCGAGTTTTCGTCATTTTGTGACACCAGCATAAAATCGTCCACTTCATCTCTGCATGTCAGGTTGTCAGGTTTAGTGTCTGCTCCAGTGTCCCCGACATTCTGTCCAGTTGGATCAGTCAGACGTGAGAGGACTGAGGAAAAGAATGTCATTCTGTAGCCATCCAATTGCCTAATCAAGAGAAAGAGAAACACAAAAGTTTACAGTTAAAACAGCACAAATCACGTCTGCTTTGGGTGGAAATCTGATTTTCATGATAATGTCACACTCAACCTTATATGTACATTTATGTATATTTTACAATAAAACTGGGCTCAAAGTAATTAATATTTTGAGCCCTTCAGAGTGAAGTTGTGGCCAAATGTATTACCTTTAAAAACTATATGGAAATGCATAAAATATTACAAAAATTGATTTAAATGTGAAATTATGTACATTTGCATGATACAAAGCCAGGATTGTGATGACCTCAGCTCAATTCTGCGTCATCATTTTCATGTTGATTTAAAAAAAAATGCAACTGACCAAACATTTTGACACATTAAAAGTTCACAACTAACCTGTTCTCAGTCTCGCCAAACCAAAAATGATCCAAGACAACCGTACAAATTCACAAAATAAATACATTTTCAGACACTACACCCACTGTGGCTGTAAGCCATCTGTCACCATTTTGATCACTTGCAAGAATGAATGAGACTGAAGCAATTAGCACCATCTAACGTCAGGGGGAGGGAACCAGTCAAATGGGCGACTAGGCTTGTCTGATGTTACTGTAATGATTGGCATAAAGGTATTATATTCTCTGAGCCATCGTATTTTTTCTGTGCTCACATTGATGTGCGACTGCCATGAATCATTTTTGTTTTGGAGAGATACAGAAAAGGTTAGTTGATTATAGAATTACTCGGTTGACATCCATTTGTGCTAGAGAAGTTTTAATGCGCAGCTGAAGATGCGAAAAATATTCCTTACTGTCGATTCAACACATAATAAGCAGTTTGTCTTCATTACTCTTGAAACACTAAGTGTTGCTAGATTTAAAAGTTACTTCTTTTAGCAACTTGGATAGAACCTGATGTTCATGTGGCCATCTTCCCAGTTCTCCACTATGAAGCAGGAAATGCGCGTAGCTGCTCAACACTGCACCTGGTATACGCTCTTCGGCGAGCGCCACCATGTTGAGCAGTTACGCACATGTCCTGCATCATAGTGGAGTTGTGGGAAGATGGCGGCATTCGCAAAGGAGCATATGCGTGGGATCCTTCATGGCTAAAATAAATCTATTCTTAATCGAGCAGGGACATATGGAGGCCGTGGCGTGGCGGTGCGGTGGTTGCGGAGAGCAGCTCATTAGGTTGGTGTCTTTCATTTGCGTGAGACTTGTTCAATAACATAGACAATCGGTCTGGACCTTCCTTGAGTAATGAAATTAACATTATACGCGACGGGACTCCAACGACGCTAGGCCAGTATAAGAAAAGGAGTTGGAGTCTTTCGGGCTGAAATTGTAGGCCTACTAACTTTTGGGTCCCCAAGTTTTGACTTATTTAGGATGGATAAAAATGGTCATCACTCACTCACAATTCAGAAAAAATATCATAAATGACTTTAAAAAGTACTCACACTCCGTAGAACTACATTCGGTACTGTTAATCACATATAAGAGTTGAATGACTAAAAATGTGGTGCACTTTCATCAGCTTGATACGTCAGGGAGAAAAATGAAACCGGAAGTCACACGATTAGTACTTCCGTCGGTTAAGGAATTATGGGTTTTGGTCATGCGTACCAATTACTTCGGGAAAAATTGCGCCAAAGCAAGAATTCACGGACTGGAGTGTTGTGAACGACGGTAAATGAACGGAATGGAATCGGGCCCAAAACAGCGTGTGAACGGCAGTATGTTGTCACATCTCCAGGGACATTCTGTCTGTTTGCTTGGTCTTGCAAAAAATGTAAGTCTTGGGTCGAGAATGTGGTGAACAAGCAACAACAACAACGCTTAGTCTCAATGGCGCTATGTTCATGTTAGCTTCAGGTGGATACTTCAACTCCTCTCTTTATACTGGGCTGGTGAAGTATCGTAGCCACAGGGGCAACAAATGGCAAACCAAACACCGATTCACGGGAGTTGTAAGGATTAGGGTTATATTTACGTGTTTATTTCCACATGGATTCTTAGGTCATTTGTTGTCCACGGTCACTTTCTTTTAGTGATTTTTCATAAGGCTAGTTAAAATTGAATTGGGAGATGTTCAGTTTGCATGCAAGTAAAAACAGCATAAATAAGACGTTTAGCATTTTAGATTCTGTTGCGTGTCACTGTCATTTATATGAAGGGCTGTATGCTTTGCGATGTGTTTGAAAGGATGTATTTGACTTGTGGAATGCTCTGGATTTGAACTTCCATCAGACAGCATGTTGGGTCCTTAGCCAGTTGCTTATACAACTACACCACTCGAGTTGATGTGTTAGAACATGGTTTTCAGACACCTTTGAGACATATAAACATGGTAAGGGTTTAATGTGCATGTGACAAGAAATTGACGCTGTGACTGCAATTTTTGTTTCACCACCTAAGCACCAACCACATCTATATATGAGATATTGTGAAATTACCATTCGTCTATTCCACGGAATGAGATAACAATTGTCCAGAAGACCATGAAGCCGTCGGCGAATGTAATTCACTTGACATTTGCCGATGACACTTTAGTGTTTTCTCATTTTTTTCGGTGCACTGTGCAAGTCGGCGAAGGCTCTGTTCCCACGTACATATTTTACCATAAACAGCTTCTCTGTTGTGAACTGGAGCTGACCCAACATTAAAAGTTCACAGCCAATTTCTTGGCTATTCTTTACTTTGAAGCTGAACTGGCATGTAGGTGCTCAACATGGCCAATATCCAATGTTGCTCATTTCTCTATACTTTCACGCGTTATCTTTCATCTCCTCGTCTGCTTGCTGCTACAAGAGAAGTGCCTGGATGCCCGCTATCTTGAACACTGGACGGGCGGACTATCAAACCACAACGGCAGTCAATGTTAAATCATGCACCATTTCACGCCGTGTTTGATAAATCTTTTCTAAATGATATCTGCAGTAAAAAAACACAGGTGTAAACTGTGGCTCTCCCCTTTCGGCTCGCCCACACACGTAAAATATTGCTGAGTAATGACACAGAATTCGTGTGACAGTCATTGCTGAAACAGCAGCCATTTTACCTTCACCAGAGTTATGTGTCTTGAATAGACCTGAAGAGATGAACCTAAAATGTTTGGAAATAGTTTGACATGTCGTGAATACCAGGCTGGTGTACGAATATTCCTGGAATGTTGTGTGTAGGCGAGCTGAGAGGTAAGAGCCAAAGTTGACACCTGTTTTGGACTGCAGACACCATGTAGAAAGGACGTCTCAGACATGCCGCGAAACAGCATATGGTTCACCCTACGCTGCCGCTGTGGCTAAAATGGAGATGGGTTGAAATAGCCACCTGGGGCATTCTGTACAGCTGCCTTCACTCTGCACTCCTCAGTTCTTTAGTTAGCCAAGCAATTGGCTTTGAACTTTTAATATTGGGTATAGTATAGTTTATAGTCAAGAGAAAGATTTCTGTACTGATTGCAGGGATGTTAAGTGCAATATATGAGACGTCTTTCATCTAAAATTACTCAAAATGCTGTGTTGTCCTTAAATTTAACATAAATGTACAATCACATTGAAACACTGAAAGATTGTTTTTCTGTCACTTGCCAGATGTGAGTGGTGCCTGCCACTCCAGTTCCTCCATCCATAAGTGTGGTGTTCGGCAACAACCATTAAACCATGGAGTTCTTCTATATGTCAAGCCAAATGGTTTCATATCCCGGAATCCAGTGAAGTATGCATTAGTTGTTGGTTATTTGTAGGTGGATACAAACGGCATGTCTTTCACATTAACAACCAGCGACAACATGGATGTTCAGGTCACTATGCGTGAACCGGTGAGTTTTTATTTTGGTGAATCGTACATAAAGAACATAAAAGAGATTATGGGTTTAAGAGTAGTGAAGAAAGTTATGCCGAAAAAAGTTTGTAATTTTTTTTGAGAGATAAATGTATTTTATGTCTATTAATAGCTTATCTGTTTTATACCTATTTTCTGTGAGTGGTTAAAAATTTGTGGAAATGTTTTCGTCCAACTTTCTGGAAAATTCGAACCAGCTTCAGTCAGATTCTGGCACCCTATCACTAAAGCTATCACCATTGATATCACCACTGATATCAGGACAGCAGGCTAGTTAAAGGATACAATAAATGATTTCATTTTTATTTCTTAATAAAAACTGTTGGATGGGTAATAACATATAACAGTACAAAAAAAAATTTAACCTTTTTTTTGGGAAAAAATGGCAATATTATCCGCAACAGTCCGTCTGGAAATGAAGTAGCCTGTAGGGATGACATCAACAATTATAACTGTCAAAACAACTCTCTGGAGAAACAGACCAAATGTTTTGAAGGTTTTGTAACTTGCCTCATGGAAGGGGACATTCGAATCACAAGGTCCATATCACCCGATATGACATTAAAGAGCTACTCTAGTGTAAAGACTTATCGAGAGATAGTTTGAATGGCATTCCTGAATTGTTAAGAAAATTGCACTGCATTAAAAGGGCTGTTTGTTTTGGACTATAATATGGAAACGAAAGTTTTCTGTCCTTTCCAAATTTCCCTTGAATGAAGTAATACAAGAATACTTGGTGTCTGCTTTAGTCGTCACATCTGCTTGATTTTTTTAGTCACATAAGGAATATTAGCTTGTTTCATCACGAAAACTGAAGATTTTTTTTCAGGGCAGACTTCATTTATATTGGTTAAAAAGTCTTATTCATTGTAAATCTTTTTGGTTGCATTAGCTCTGTTTTATACAGTATTCTTCGTATCATTTTTCATTGCCAGCTAAACGAATATGTGTCTGGACTGACAGAAGTTCATGGTGAAGTGGTCTCACCTAAAGGTGTCATGTGCAGCAACTACGTGGTGTTTGCGGAGGATGCATCAGCGCAGTTCAGTGAGTGCACAGCAATGTTCGAATGTAAAACTTTTAGTGTAGGGCTTAAAATGTTATTTCAGGCTGTTCAGAGTGATTACCTCATCAAAAATTGAAGTCCTCTAATAAAAATAATAGAAATCATTTAGGGATGTAAAATGTATTAAGTCGCGTGCACACGACAGCTAGCTGATGAGCTCTCGTGCATACGACAGTTAGCTGATGAGCTCTTGTGCATACGACAGCTAGCTGATGAGCTCTCGTGCATACGACAGCTAGCTGATGAGCTCTTGTGCATACGACAGCTAGCTGATGAGCTCTCGTACGCACGACAGCTAACTGATTAGCTCTTGTGCACACGACAGCTAGCTGATGAGCTCTCGTACGCACGACAGCTAACTGATTAGCTCTTGTGCACACAACAGCTAGCTGATGAGCTCTTGTGCATACGGCAGCTAGCTGATGGGCTCAGTTGCACACGACAGCTAACTGATGAACTCTTGTGCATACGACAGCTGACTGATGAGCTCTTGTGCACACGACAGCTAGCTGATGAGCTCTTGTGCACACGACAGTTAGCTGATGAGCTCTTGTGCACACGACAGCTAGCTGATGAGCTCTTGTGCACATGACAGCTAGCTGATGAGCTCTTGTGCACACGATAGTTAGCTGATGAGCTCTTGTGCACACGACAGCTAGCTGATGAGCTCTCGTCCGCACGACAGCTAACTGATGAGCTCTTGTGCACACGACAGCTAACTGATGAGCTCTTGTCCGCACGACAGCTAACTGATGAGCTCTTGTCTGTATGACAGCTAACTGATGAGCTCTACATGAGAGCTAGCTGCTGAACAGAGGGTAATCATGGTTCACTGAGACAAGTTTCTCAGTATATGTGAGTCACCGCACTCACAGCACCATGTGCTCAGTCCTCATGTTTTCATGTTTTCAATCGCCGCTATGCTTTCTCATCATGTGAGGCTGTGTTGACCTCTGGTTTTACAGGAATTTCTTTGCGCTGAGCACTTTTCACAACGTCAATGCACACATTGAGATTTTAGGTACAAATGGCAAGAGATATCAAACACGAGAGATATTTTGCTCACAGCCTGTCATGCCTAAAATCATGACTAAAGTTTCGCTCGCACAGGGTGACATCTGCTGAGCATTCCGCCACGAGTAACTTTGTGTGCAGCTAGCTCTTGTGTGCGCCTAGCATAATATTGTTTCCATTTTGAAAAATTGTAACAGACCCTGAAAGTGGACAACAAGCAATGAGTTTACGAATATTAGCCTGTCTCAAAGTCATTCTTTGTGATGACCTGGCCTAAACTTGAGGTACCGGCCCGGATAGCACAGTTGGTAGAGCATCCGCTTCGGGAGCGGTATATCCAGGATCAATCCTTGGTCGAGTAACACCTAAGATTTTAAAAGAGGAAGTTGTATCTTCCTCGTTTGGCGTTCAGCAAGAAGGGGATAATGCAATGACTGGTTGAACCATATCAGTATAATGGCTCGGGTGGGATGGCTTACTTGCCTTCTGTAAGTCGTCTCAGTGAAGCAGCACTAGATAAAACAGCGGTGGAAATCCGTCCTGCGACAAGGAGGCACATTACATGCACTCTAAGTATTCCTTCGTCGTCATATGACTGAAATCTTGTTGAGTACGACGTTAAGTCCCAAGCCCTCACTCACTCACTCAATCAACTTGAGGTCCTCATTTTTATTTTGCGTTCTTAAAAACGACCAATGTTTGTCCTTGTAGATCATAACAACATTAAGATTGTTAATATCATCTGAATTGCCAGATTAGCTTTTGCAGGGCACAGTGGCACTACAAATACTCAGAGATTGTTGCTTGAGTGGGTTGGGGCTGATTTGTCACACAGTTGTTTTTCAGCCTTGTGCGGGTTCAATCTGGGCCCTAGGGAGGGAATTAACGGATTCAGGATGGGGCTTTCGTGATGCTGCACCTTTGTGGCTGATGCAGCATTGAGGAAGACTTGTCTTCTAGCCATATGAGGTGATATCTGTACATCACATGCAGAAATGTTCACTTTAGCTAGTAAGTTGCTGTAGGTTGGTGGTTTATCCCAAGCTCTCCAGTTTCCTGTACCCATAAAAGTGACGGCCATAAACTGAAAAGTTGCTGAGTGTGGCATTTATCAAAAATCAGAATAAAAAATATTTAAAAAAGCAGGCTCAGACTGTGTATTGTACAACCTAGTTTTTTTTAGGACATTTTGCATGTGGTACAATCAACAGCCATACAACCCAAAATGTCCTAAGATATGTGATGTAAGATTACATGTATGTTGTATGGCATTGTGTGTTATACAACATTATGTCATCGTCTGAAGTGATTTCTGGCTCACTCTGCTTTGTTTTTGTTTTTTTCCACAGATATGGACTTGTATAACACAGCTGTTGAGACCATATCCAAACTACCCAGCCACTACATGGTGACAGCAGCCAAATCTGGCTGAGCCCATACTAGTTACCTCCCCTTGCACAAAAGACATTACATGTTTGTTTATCTTGAGGCCATGTGATGTGTCCATATGGTTTGATGTGAATAGTGTGTGGATTTATACTGCAATGACAGTCAAATCAATGGACTATCCTGAGCTTGCAGGGCACAGAGCACGGCTCATAATCCATTGTCAAGAAGGTACAAACATTTATCAGTCTCCTGGCATGAGTTCTGTCAGTGGTCGTAGACGTACCTGTGTTTTGGAAATGTGCGATAAAATATGAGCGAAAGATGTTGATTCAAAAGTCTGGTTAAATATGCGATTCCTCACCAGTGAAAACATGGAATTACACTTGGACTGTTCCTACGAAACATTTTGCTAGGCCATGCTAGGGAATGCAAAACTGAATATTTCCCTAGCTGAGTGGTGGATATAACATTTAGTGAGTAAACAGTACCATTCATGAAAACCTGAATATGCATGTACTGTAAATTTTCAGCATTTATACATTTAGCCAGAATTTGAGATCAGTCTGTATCATTTCCAATTTTCTTCTGTTTTTTCTCCCATGTTAATTTTGTCAGAATAAGGTGTCTCTTGGCAAAACCTATTGCTTTGAGTCATATTTAAGAGGATGTCTTTTGTCATTGAGGAATGTCTCTAAATACTAACTGCTGGTACTAGAGATGCTGAATGTGTTTTAACTGTTGGAAATGTAAGTGCCAGTGTCTTGGAAATGGCCAGAAATGTGATAGAAGAGATCCAAACAAGCTGCTTTTTTGAGGCATTTTGTTTGACCGGTGCATTTTGTTTGAGTAGTGCAGATTTCTCTTTTCTCCTCTTATGGAGAAAGTGCTAAAAAAAACGTCAAGATTTCTTATCTATATTTTTCATGTTCACTTGGACAGCTCAACCAAGACCTAGTTTGATCTGCTAGCCTTGCATGCAAGCTGTTTTCAATCCTTTTTCCCTGAGGTTTGGTATTACCAAACAGGTGCCCTGCCACCTTCAACAGTCACACAGTGTTATGAGTCAGAAGCAGATGCCTTTAAAATTTGATAACTTGACTATTGCAGAATGTGCAACTGAGTATTTGCCTTGCTGAGTGATAGATATAACATTTAGTGAGAAAATAGGACTATTCACACAAACCTGAATATGCATGTACTGTAAATCTTCCAACATTTTCCAAATGTAAAGAACTTTTTTCAGTGCAAACGAGTGTTATGAAAATGACACTAAACATGATTTGTTCGTGTCATTGAAGATGCAAACTTCATAAAACTGTTTTAAAACTGTTTTTCTACACACCACAGCTTTCTCACAGTGTTTGGTCACAGTGGTTGAAAAGGTCCAAGAATTAGAGTGTGTGTGAATTCATGATGATAAACTATCTGTGCTGATAACTATGTATGTATACATGAACCTAATGGTGTTAATACCATGTCATTCGTTTTTTTATTGTGTTTTTGATACGGTAGTTACAGAGGAAGTCATCTCGATCATTTGTTTTATGCCCATTAAATTCTGCTTTTGTAACAAATTATTCTGAAAGTTTTCTTAAAACTCTGATGTAGGTGAATCTGGCTAAGCTGTAAGCTGAACCAATCAGTCCAGGCCTTGGACAGAGAATAAGTAAGTTTTGAGTTCGAACTCTCTGTCCTCAATGGTAAAAAAAAAAAAAGTCCTACCGTATCATGTGACCTGTCAAAAATGTTAGGAAAATATTGCAGGATTGCATTTGCTATCACATGGATGCCTGAAAACAAAAAAAAAATTGACCAAAAGTTATTTAAAGTAGACAAACGATGGAGAAAATTGAACAGTCAAGCCTTTGTAAACGTGAGTAGTTTCTAAAGGAAAGAGGTGTCATTTAAGCCATGTTGGGACAAGTAGTTTCTAAAGGAAAGAGGTGTCATTTAAGCCGTGTCGGGACAAGTAGTTTCTAAAGGAAAGAGGTGTCATTTAAGCCATGTTGGGACAAGTGATCGCTAAATTAATGTCAGCAAAGGTTGCTTAACATTTTCTACGAGTCACCTTATACAGGAGGACTTTTTTTACCTTCAAGGACGCTAAAGTGCGAACTCGAAACACCCCTAATCTTTGCTCGTGGAACTTGGATATTCATAACAATAAGCAGTTGACAGTTCTCGTAATGCCCTAATTTCAAGTGGGAAAGTTTATCAGTAAGTTGACAAATGTAGTTGATGTGAATATCCTAGTGCTAGGGTTTCATTCCTTAATGAAATTGACCGGCATCAGATAAATAAAATTGTCCTCAGTAGGACGTGGATACGAGTCAGATTTATTTATTTATTTATTTGATTGGTGTCTTACGCCGTACTCAAGAGTATTTCACTTATACGATGGCGGCCAGCATTATGGTGGGTGGAACCAAGCAGAGCCCGGGGGGTAACCCACGACCATCTGCAGGTTGCTGACAGACCTTCACACGTACAATACGAATCAAATAAATAACCAGTTCAGTGGCTATAAGTGACCTGTCTTATTGTTACCTCTCCTGCTCAGTTTAAGTGCTGGCGCAGCTCTATTATCGGATCCGTGCTTGTGCATGTAGTCGAATTCAGTTGTCTCTGTTTCAGGGGTGTCAAGGGGTTTGGCAGGTACATGTCGAAAATCAATGGTTTTCTCTGGTTTCCTGCATTCCTAAACATAAATGATGTCACATAAGTGAAAAGTGTTTGGGCATTGAACACTAATCAAAGAAATAAACTTAGTCACCTCACTTCACTTGCAGCTGTCCTGTCCCGTCAAATCCAGCAGCTACATCCCCACACCTCAATAACCTCATCTCAAACAGTTACCTTACCACACATAGCTGTCACCTCATCTAAAACTGTTACCTCACCAAACCTCAAGCCCTCATTCAACTCCTCTCAAGCAATTACCTCGCTATACTTCAAGGTTAATATCACCTCATTTTAAGCTGTTACCCAACAACACTTCTTGTCATCTCGCCCCAGCTACGTACCCACAAATCAAGCTGTTGCCTTGCCATCGCTACCTTACCACCCATCAAGAAGTCTCCTGCTGCGTCTAAGGCAGCTACCTCATCACATTTCAAACTGTGACTCGCCACACTGCTATCTGTGACTTCATCTCTTCTAAAGCAGTCACCTCACCACACTTCTAGCAGTTACTTCACACGCCTCAAGCTGCCGCTCACTTCACCTCAAGCAGTTACCTCTCCACACTTCTAGCTGTAACCTCACCCCATCTCAGTTACCCAACCACACGTCTAGCTGTAACCACACTTCATCTCAGTTACCCCACCACACTTCTAGCTGTAACCGCACCTCATCTCCATTACATCCACCACACTTCTAGCTGTAACCACACCCTCTCTCAGTTACACCCACAACATTTCTGGCTGTAACCACACCCCACCTCGGTTACCCCACAACATTTCTAGCTGTAACCATACCCCACCTCGGTTACCCCACAACATTTCTAGCTGTAACCACACCTTGGTTATCTCCCCACACTTCAAGCTGTCGATGGGTCGAGTCACACCTAAGACTTTAAAAGAGGAAGTTGTAACTTCCTCGCTTGGTGTTCAGCGTGCAACGACTGGTTGACCCGTATCAGTATAATAGCTTGGGCGGGATGGCTTACTTGCCTTCTGTAAGTCATCTCAGTGAAGCAGCACTAGATAAAAGAGCGGTGGAAATTCGTCCTGCAACAAGGTGGTACATTACATACACCCTAAGGATTCCTTCGTTGTCATATGACTGAAAAATTGTTGAGCGCGACGTTAAACCCCAAGCACTCACTCACTCAATCAAGCTGTCGACCATCTTAAGCTGTTGCCTCACTATCTTTCAGTCTGTTACTCACATCTCTCTTACCTCACCACACTTCTAACAGCCAATCACCTCATATCAAACATTTACCTCAGCACACTTTCCGCTGTCACTTCACCTCAAGCAGTTTAACTCAGCACACTTCAAGTTGTCCCTCAGCTCATCTCAAGCAATTACCCCACCAAACCTCTAGGTATCAAGTTGTCACCTTAGCACACTTACAGCCATCTCTCATCCCACTTTATCACAGATACTGCTGGTTTGTCTGATTCTGGGGGCCTCCGTGGCTCAGTTGGTTAGTGCGCTAGCGCAGCGTAATGACCCAGGAGTCTCTCACTAATGCGGTGGCTGTGAGTTCAAGTCCAGCTCATGCTGGCTTCCTCTCCGGCCGTATGTGGGAAGGACTGCCAACAACGTGCGGATGGTCGGGGGTTTTCCCCCGGGCTGTGCCCGGTTTCCACCCACCATAATGCTGGCCGCCGTCGTATAAGTGAAATATTCTTGAGTACGGCGTAAAACAGCAATCAAATAAATAAATTAATAAATTGTGCGATTTCACCTGCTGCTGCAAGATTTTTTGTTACCGGGACAGGTGGTGAGGTGTATCGACACTGATATCCTCAATGTCATGGTCAGCTTTCTTCAGTGATAAACCGGCCATTAAGCCGAGTGAAATGAACTGAAACAGCCTAAATAAGAAATAAATGCATATACCGGAATATGTTGGGGAAAGTGAGACATGGCTCATTGCAATGGCCTCCTATGGCTTTGTGTGTAAGTAATCACCAAACCTCTTCTCTGCCACAACCGCAGGTCACACAATGTCACAAGCGCTTTCTTCCAGTGATAAACTGGATTGCTTAAGTCCAGCAAATGAACTGAAACAGCCTCAAAATAAGAAAAAAAAAACTTATATGCTTGTATACAGATACAGAAGTGAGACATGGCTCGGTTTAAATGTGTGTGACTAGCAACTACAATGTGGCCTTCCACGGACATGGAACTTCTAGATTTCCACGCTCTGAATTTTCACTTGAGCTCCTCAACTAGTGACAGTTACAGGGAGCTTGGTAATATGCCGATGGGGCCGTCTTTATAGCTTTTGTTACCTTAGAACATGCCAAAAGACAATGGTTTATCCCTATACTCAGTTTCCTCCACCCACAGACCTTTGAATAAGTCAGACAGAGAAATTTCTAGCTTTCACGAGAATAATATTTAGGGTATTCAACCTGCACTGTGCAATATTCTATTTATCATTGATATCCTGACATTTTCTCTACATGTATATAAATGGGTATCGGTTTATCTGTTGCATCCGTGAAAATAATAAGCAATGTGCCATCTTCGTCGTATTTCTGATCTCTATTCATACGCGCTGCAAATTTTTGAAAAAAGAAAAAAAAAAAAAAGCATTCAATGGAGTTATTCCCCCTTTGTAGTCCTCTTTCGATTTTGAGGTAAACTTACTTCGATGTCGCAAGACCAACGTTGACGAAAAGGTGTACACGAAAATTATGAATCACTGCTTGTCTGTAAGTATGAATACGTTCGTGTTTGTTGATCTTACTATCTCAGGGTATGAATTACACAGTGATGATGACATAGTCCAGAAAAGTCTGGAAGGTGAAGGAGGTGAAGTGTTGACTAAAACATTGTCGATTCATTGCTGTGAAGTGATCGCGTGATTCAAGTCGCCTGATCATTGGAGCATAAAACTTGAAATTTGTTGACATCACCTGTTGTAATTGGTGTTCCATCAGTTCCACACTCTTCTACAGCAGATATAATTAACATAAGGCAGACAGAGCAAAATAATTTGAGAACAAAAACAAGTCCTTGATATGAGATGCTAGGATTCTGGTACATGCATACCAAGGATGGAATAAACCCAGAGGACAAACATGCCATATGTACTTGAAATCAGAATATGTAGCCTAGTAGGCGATGAACTTATACAGCTATAAACACCTGTGTTAAATTATTACTATTCTTTTCAGGCTTATATGCCAAACATCAACAGTGATTACTTTCCATATTTGTAGGGCATCTTAAAATTCATTTTAAGATTGTGAGGACATACATGTACTTTGAATAAAATAAGACCATGCTATTCTGTTTATCCATAAAATTGATTGAAACCATAGAGGTGAAAACTCTTTTTAAATAAGTCACAAGAAAGAACTTTAACAAGAGGTACCATATAACTTTATAGCTCCATATGCCTGAAACTTAATGACAACAAAGAAAGTACAAATATGTAAGTGTGCTCGAAGTTGAAATTTGGCCAAAGAAACAGTTGCCTTTTCATTAAATTGGCTAAACTTTCAAAACCAGTGGCCTGAAATAGCTGGGTTGGGTCTGAAAATGCATGACTATCTTAAAAGATATTGCTAGTGATTTTGACTTCACCAGTTTACAGAAATACAGTGGGATTGTTTTACAGCTAGATTCATTCTCAGTTCTAAAGCAAAAATTAGAAATAAATATAGGCACCACTGAGGCTGATCTAGCCATTCAACTGTTGCTGGATTTTATGCTTCAATTTTGTAATGGTGGCTTCTAAGATGAAAGTAGTACTGCAGTCTCACAGCCACTGCATTGATGAGAGGCTCCTGGGTCATTGCGCTCTACTAGTACACTAACAACTTTGCTAAAGGGGCCCCTTGAAGAAATAATAACTGCATTAGACAAAGTGCTAGGGCCAATTCCACAAAGCAATTCTTGATTTACATGTAAGTCAGCATTTTAAATTTAAAGACAGCATGATACACAGATAAATGAAGCGGTTCAAATTCTGATATAATTTGTTCTGGTAAGTAAAACACTTGTTAAGCGTTCCAAATTTAACTCTCTCTGCACAAATGTAAGTTTTTAAAGTTCATTTCAAAAATTTTCAGTCAAACCTGGCTTTGTGGAACCTGGAATGGGCATGTTAAAATGTACAGTTTTAGAGCTTGATTTTGAGCCATAGATCTTTTGACCATCTTATGAATGTTAGAATGTTACAGTGCGATGGGTTTTTTATATTTTGACCTAAGCCAGATACGACTTTGTTAGCGCTTGGTATAAAAAAAAAAAAAAGTTTAAGTATTTCTACATTGTGAGAACAAATCAGAATCCCATGATTTCCATTTGACTTTTCATATGAGATGAGGCTAATTGTCACATGACGTGGGTGGTTTCCTGGTTGTAGTGAATGTAGCCAGCCCTGCTTATTTTCCTCTAGTGGTGAACAAGTTATGTTCCTGCATGTAGCATGTACAAACATACGTGTGCAGCATGGCTGAAAATGTAAATTAGATGTTTGAATTAAGTTTTAATTAATACATGTGTAAAAGTGAAAAATAGGTATGCGAAAAGTACAAAAAGAGTTACAATGTGTATTTATGTGTACTTCTATAGTGACATTGTGTACATTGGGTATATTATCTATGCTGTACATGTGGATTTTGTAAGTGCATATTTTGTAACTGCATATTGCCAACATGCTGATTTTTGAGCCTGTAGACATGCATATGCACATGTACATGGCAGCCTAGTTATACCAAAAAATGTGTTTGCCACGACATGGCTGAAATGAGGCGTTAAGTCATAATCACCCATTCATTCCTAAGAATATAGGGCTGTACACTCTTCACCAATGAGGTGTGCCAGTATATTTAAATTACATGCGTATGTAAAGATAAAATGGAGTATTAATTGTTTTGTAACAGTTTGTCATTTTTGTAATTCTAAAAAAATTCCACTATCGTATCATGATTAGTATTGTCCATAGATGTACTTTTGACATTCAAAGCTTCATAATTTCAACACCCTTCAAGGCCCATGATTTGGGCTAGGGTTAAGAAAATGTAGAAATACATCTTAAATTAGGGTAAATTATATGAGACCTAATAATAAGGATATTGATTGAGAAATTAGTATCATACATTTTCATTGAAATTGATCAAAATAAACATGTTTGTTTAGGTCATCTTAATTTGGCCTTTTTTTTTTTTTTTTTTTTTTTTTTTTTTTTGTTTTTTCCATTAACTTTATTTGGGCACCTACATGTCCTATGGGTATGAAAATTTGGCTGCATATGATTTTGACTGTTGCTCTCTCTCTCCCTCACTCCCGCCCGCCCTCTCTCTCTTGATCTCCGGCCGCCCTCCCTCTCCCTCCCTCCCACCTCGCCCTCTCTCCCCCTCCTCCCCTCTTCCTCCATATCTCTCTCTCCATTTCTGTCTATCTGCGACACGACATGTAAAAGTTCATGACTTTAAATACCATTAAGTTGTGTTAAAAAGTAGGCATGCCCCTAAAGTTAGATTGTCCTGTCTGAACAAGTGTATAAATGTGTACGTTGTACCTAAACAGTGTAAATGAATAGTTACAATAGACAGATCCCATGACTTAAGTCTGCCCTACATAAAACAGGAAGTTCCAGCGCTCGCATTCATACACCTACACCTATATGACCCTTCAGCTTATGCATGCATGCAGATGTGGCTTGTTGAGTCTACCTTGAAATTACTATAACTCTGGGTTTTGTGATACGTGTTTTACCTCAGATTCTTATGTGTTGATATTGAATAAGGTAAGTTATAATTTGGGGCTGCATGATTTCACACACCAATATGCAGTAAAGGTACATGTAGATCGATGCTTAAAAATGTCTGAGGCCTATTTTACAAAGAAGTCTAATTTTTAGGCTAACCCTAGCCGACTACTCTAATAAGCCTAAGCCATTTCACAAGGAAAATATTTGGCTGTGAACTAAGGTTTTTTGTCGTTGATATTGAAAGTTAGCACAAAATCCTTCATGACATCCGGAGTTGGCTATGATAAGGCAAATTTGGATTTAAAAGCATTTAATGTGACCCATTTTAGAAAGTTTGCTTATTGATTGGGTAAAAATAGGTATAAATCAGAAAGAAAGTCTTTTACAAAGCACCCATAATGATATGCATGCAGCTATTGGTTTTGTTTTCACTTTCACTTTCAATTCATTTACATTTTTGAAAGTTATCCGATATAGGTATTTATCATCATAATTCATCTGATCTGATTGCTGTGGAGTACATTGCTTTGTGACAGCAAGTTATGGTGAGCAGGCTAAGCATTTGACCGTTTTACTTTTGTGACATAGTTTAGACTTTTATTTTTAATATAACCTGCTTAGTACATGTCGAAGGTGGTTGGCTAAATTACCCATAGCTGACTAGCCAACCCAAGATTTCTTTGGTTCCGACTTCCATGAAATGGCTTCTCACAGAATTAATAGTGCAAACTAGTGAAGACTTACATTGCATGCTATTATATCGGGTGGGCATAAAAAAATGGGCCTTACTTTGATGCTGCATTGCTCCATTATCCTTTGTTCAAACCCTTTCAAACTTGAGACATTCAAATGACATGATTTTGTTAATATACTGACAAGTTTTCAAGGTCATAGCTTTAGTAGTCTGTACACAGGGTAAGAAAGAAAACGTAGCCTCACTCGTCAGGTGTCATGAGTACAGTGCGAAAAAATTCACTGAAGAGGAACTAAAAGCATTCATGAAGGATTGCTGGGAAAAAATTACTCTTAAGGAGATTCGAGACTCAATCAGTTCATGGAAGAAACGTTTGTGCGTTGTCTACCGAGAAAATGGAGTACCAATTGATCACCTTTTCAAGTAAAACAA
Source organism: Liolophura sinensis (assembly GCF_032854445.1). Taxonomy (NCBI): domain Eukaryota; kingdom Metazoa; phylum Mollusca; class Polyplacophora; order Chitonida; family Chitonidae; genus Liolophura; species Liolophura sinensis. Next base: position 8,710,702 of record NC_088305.1, on the reverse strand, counting down.
GGTAGAACATCATTTTGAAATATCTGGAACATGCATTTATGACTGTTTATTTTGATTTTGGTACCATGAGCAGAAATCTAAAAGGATGAAATTGAAATTTTGACTGTATACTTAGGACATAATGGCTTCTGAGTGTGTAAATTTTTAGAAGCTGACGTAAGAGGGTTTCCGAAATATTGAGTGTTTAAGTACAGTCCATGCATCTACAGGTGTGTGGGAGTGTGCCATTGTGATGGTACACTCAGATTTCAATTGTCAAAATGTGAAGTGGGCATTCTCTAACGTACAGTTTTATTCTCGATGGGAGCAGTGCTCCCGATTGTGTTGGATGTGAGGCTGAATACGGTATCAAGCATATCCTGGTTGACTGTGTAGACTTTGTCCATGTTCGGCACAGGTTCTACACAGTCAACTCTGTATGTGATTTATTTGACCACATCACTGGGGATGCTGTCACAAAACACTCAAGGACCATTGACCTTTATCATAAAGTGCAAATTTTAATTATTATTGATACATAAATTAGGAGATATATACATATACAGCTTTCTAGATATACTTTAAAAAACATGGTGGTTTTCAACTTTTAACTGTTTTGGTTCTTCTTAACTGGGTTTAAACATGTCCGAACATTTAAAAAAAAACCAATCACAGCCTCCTGTTTTCAACTTGTTCTTCCTGCGATATGGCAGAAATATTGCCGATGTGGCATAAAGCCATAATCATTCATTCATTCAAAATATAAAGCATAATAATTTACACATAATTGGGCCTATTTTACAGCAATTCTTAGGAACATGAATGACCTTAGCTGTATTTAGATGTAGTATATGTTTATGTTAAAAACTAAATACAATTCTCATTTAATTTATTTATTTATTTGATTGGTGTTTTACGCCGTACTCAAGAATATTTCACTTATATGACGGCGGCCAGCATTATGGTGGGTGGAAACTGGGCAGAGCCCGGGGGGAAACCCACGACCATCCGCAGGTTTTTGGCAGACCTTCCCACATACAGCCAGAGAGGAACAATTCTCATTTAAGGCAAAAGAAAGAAACAAAGAAAAAAAAAAGCAGCATCAAACATTATTTATGGAGTTCAGTAGTTTTATTGTTTAATATTTTCTTTTGTTGTTCTTTTTTTTTTTTTTTTTCGTTTTTTTAATTAGGCCTAAAATTATACAGTGTTACACAATTTTTGAACAACATGTAAGTTTGGAAAATGAATTTGCATTTTTAGAAGCAAATAAATACATGGTACGTCATAAAATCTTACCATCGATAACTTTTTTTCCACCTCAAGGGTGTTATCTAAAGCAAAATGTATCCAAATTTCAACTTTCAGCACCAAAAACTGAGACGTTTGGAAAGATTATAAATTTTGAATTAAGTCAGAAATGGCATTGTGGAATTGGCTCCAGGACTTAAAATTTGTTTTTCCGTATGTAGATATTTTAATTATCATTTTGTTTTAATTATCATTTATTTTAATTATCATTTATCTTTAATTTTAAACAACCTCCAGAATACCTTTCTAAGATCTATAAAACACTTCTATTCAGGCAACAAAAGGTTAGGTCAGAACTAGACAAAATGAGAAGAAAATTTCAGTGGGTAAAATCAAGGTCTTATTTCCTTGATTTGAAAATGTATGCTTTCAGTAACAAAACAACATAATAAAATAAGGGATGTGGTTGTGGTGTGTTCTTTTATCCCTTCATAATTCACATGTATGTGTATTTCCTAGTTATGATGTCATAGTCTAGAAAAGTCCAGAACTCTGGAATGTGAAGGTCATGTAGCATGAACGGGATGATGAAATGTTGTGAAGGATGAAATTACTGCATATTTATGTTCATGTACTTTTAATAATACTGCAATAATGAATTTTATACTACTGTGGAAGTGGTTTCTTTGTTTCTACGATTCACATACATGTGTATACTTACTTTGTTTTTTGTTACAAGTTTGTTTTTCATTATGATTTGTGGGAAATAGGCCTGTAGTAAGACGTACATGTACCTGCAGATCAAGTCTTAACCAGAAATGTGAAAATTACAGCCTTTTGTGTCCAAACAGTTCTTCTTGACGGCTTTCTGTTTGAGCAGGGTAAAGAGATTTCAATTCTTTCTGTCATGCTTTCCATGGAAATATGGTGCTTCAGACAGAGAGTTCAAACACATGCACCTGTAGTTATAAAATTAAACCCCAATATTCTATATTGCTTGTCCAAGTGGACAGGTCACTGGCTAATGCACACATGTACATGTACAGTATTCCTAACAAAGCCTAGGGTTTTCTTGTTTTGTTTCATGCATGTTACATGAAGTAAAGTCACAAATTGTGCACACATGCCTTGTGATTTACATGTAGGGTTGTGAGGAATATATGGGATCTTTATGTACATGTGTGTATTGTATTTCACCTTAAAGTTTGGTTTAGTTCACCTAAAGCACATTAAGACCTTAAAATCATACTTTTGATGTCAAGGCTTAAATTTTTCAACCTTTTCAAACACCCCTGAAACCAATATTTTAAATGAAACATCCTGGAAGAACTGCGGAGTGTAGAGAAGTAATTTGCGGTTTTATGAAGCTTACATGTACGTCTTTAGTGACATAAATTTTCATAATAATTGTGTGCATAAATTCCACTAAAAAAAGTATTAAACTAGTTGAAATGGTTAAAAATGTCCAGTACATGTAATCAAACTTCACAAAAAAAATATCTTATACAGCCCTGTAAGTTAGCTAAATCATGTTAGGATCAAGCAAAATGTGTCACTTGAACAATGCTAATATTTGACCTAATTACAATATATCATATGATACAGTATATACATGTATATGTCATTTCAAACTGTTCAAAGTTATCACCTTGACAAAAAATTAATGTCATCCAGTGTGTTTAAAAAACTGTGTGAAATTTATTGAATTTCATGTGTCATTGTGTCACAACATGGAAATGTGTAATATATCTAGATCAGTCATGTTAAGGTGTTGGGAATTATGAGTATTTGTCAGATACATGTATATAAGGCCATCTTTATACAATATGACGTACGTGGGCTCAGTTTAATACATCATTATTAATATTATATAAAACTTTCAAAAAGACCAGAGTGAAAGAATTAATGTACATTTTGTCCCTTGATGCTAACAGCTTCAACACTTGTACACTTACATGTCAGCTTAGCTTCAGATGTACATATACACACTGTACCCTAATTCTGCTAAAATTTGGAACGGGTATTAGTGGTGTTGAAAGTGGAATATTACATTTCATTACATGCCTTATGGAAAAGTAAAGGTATGAGTATGTTGTTCATTAGATGGTCTAACCTTACCATGTGAGAAAAAAGAAAATCAGTATTCCTGCTAGAAATATGTATATATATATATATATATATATATATATATATATATATATATATATATATATATATATACTGACTAAACTGAGGAGACCAGGTGCACCAAATTTGAGAAGAAATGGGATATTTGTACATGTGCGTGCTTGTAAGGTGAAAATAATACTGATGTACATGTAGATGTGTCTTGCGGGAGCTGGCCGATAACACAATTCCGATAGGGTACGTATATGTACACCTTATCTGTCCTACATTAGATACAGTATATATACATACATGTACATGCACATTGTAGGAGTTTAGGTTGGAAAGAGTTCTAGAGAATGTGAAAAATTGAATCCATTAACCTGTATTCGCTGTATCTCAGTGTTTTATACAGGCTCTCACTGTACATATCCTCTTCATAAAGACTTGTCCAAAAAAATAAATTAAACTGAAAGTCCAGTTTTTTATTTTGTCAGTTTCTTTTTCAATGCCCTAAATCATGTAGATATACCTTCAACAGGAAAATATCTCTTGCACAGTCTACATTCCCTCCAAATTAGATTATTTTGAAGTTTTATTTTTATTTCATGCCCTCTGACAACATTGAAAAATGGATTATTCTGCTTGTGAAACAAGTCTAAATTGGCGTGGCCTTATCTGTGTGTATATATATATATATATATATATATATATATATATATATATATATATATGCATTGAAATCTTCATTACCAGGAAAGCTACATGTTGTTTGGTGTTGCAACTTGCCAGCTTAGATCGACCAATTAGTGGTCAGGCGAGTATGGTGACATGGGTGCTTTCACCCAATCATGAGCACCCTAGGCTTTGAACATCTGACCTTGACCTTGCCTGAACCCCAGTTGTCATGTGACTGTGTCATCAAGGTCAATTCTGAGAAGTAGATGTAAGTGTTGGCAGATACACCTTTCATAGCCTACATCCCCTGTACACATTCTATAGGGAAGTTCATGCACAGATAGGTGTGTGCCTTTTATCCTGTGAATTCACTTCACAGCCTGTAGATCTGACAATTACATGTAAGTATTCATTATTGTATTGTTTTTTTTGTTTTGTTTTTTTTTTGTCTGGCAAGGGGATATTCATTAACAGACTTTCTTACCTAGTCAGCAACTTATTCTTTCCTCTAGATCTGCTGATATTGCAATTATGTTTATGAAATTGGCAGTTTATATACATTTACGGCAGAAATTGTTGGAATTTATATTTGTCCCTTTCATTATGCCACATGTACATTTTATGTGTAGATATATAATATGTATACTGTGTGTTTGATTAGTGTACATGCTGTACTGCATGTAGACATGTATGTAATACTCGAAATTGTGACATAATAAAATTTGTACATTATCTAAACAATTACAGTCATATAGTAAGTTGTTCCTCAAGAATACCCTAATTTTAAAACCTTTTCAACGACCTCTGTGACCAGTATTTCGAAACATTCTGGAGTGGAGAGAAATAATTTTCACTGTTTTATGCCGAAGTTTGCATCTTAAGTGAGATGAGCTAATCATCACTTTCATAATAAATGTATGTATTAATTCCTCTTAAAAAAAGTGCTTTAATGGTTGAAAAGGTTGAAGATTTACAGTGTATATATGATATCTAGATTATGTATCCCATTAAACTGTTAATAAGCAATTGCCAAATTCAACTGTTTTTTTTTTTGTTTTTTTTTTTTTTGGCCAAGTGTGCTTGATGAACTCAAAGTTATCATTTAGCATTATGGATATTTGATTGTCTACATCTGCCTGTATACAGTTACATGCCGTCTTCTTGATTTAATATTGTAGTCATTGTAGCTCATACGTTAACACCTTGGACTACACCACATGTATGTATGTAATGTATATATTTAAAGGCTATATACTTGAACCATAGGCCTACTTTCCTAACTGGGTTATGCTGTACATTGTAAATTCCAAGGGCTTTTCGTCAATGCAGTACTGGGGGAAGTCTGAACGAGGCACTTAGCATGCGCTATAGCATTTATTTCATACAGTGTAAGGAAGCCAGGTCAGGCTTCAGACCATGTGACATACTTTATTTTGCTCAGTTTATAAGGCGTGGCGCTGTAGCCTGCCACTGGTGTTTTGCGCTGTCCGCCATTTTTTGGCACAGGTGTGAAATTGTCTAATTCTAAACCTCAAGAAGTTAAATTTCACTTGGTACGGGATAGCAGCTAGTACATACTGGTGCCTGCACGGGTAAGTATTACATTTTCATAGTACACATTACATAAGAATGTACATGTATGTGTCTAGTAGGCATACTTAAGTGTATGCCGTACCATACACAGGTACAGACATAAAGGCGTTTAAAGGTGTACAGGTACTTAAGTTTGACACTTACCTGTTCTTTTAATATTTACAATCTGCATGTACAATATACATACCCTGAATCTTCAGTCTTTTCCTCTGCCTCTGAAACCAATATTTTGAAACCTCCTGAAAGAACTGTGTGGTGTAGAGAAATAATTTTCACTTTTTTATGCTGAAGCTTGCATCTTCAGTGAGACGAACGAATCCTCACTTACTGTACCCTTTATGAAGTGTGAGCAAGCTTCATTATCTTTTATGAAGCTTGCGTCTTAAGAGACACAAACAAATCATTTTTAACGTCATTTTAATAATAATTGCACAAATTCCACTTAAAACACTACCTTTGCGGTTGAAAAGGTTAAAGATTTACAGTACATGTATGACCCAAATATAGCTGAGGAAGAGTTCTAAAGATCAAGTAGATAAGTCAAATTTAGCAGAGGTAATTTTTCTCTGTGCAGCAGAGTTTGAATCAGAAGCTTTAGCCAAAAACTGTCGATTCACCAATCAAGTTTACACCCAGTGAAATGGAAAGTTAGTGCTACATGTCTCTGGACACATGTTTGGGTTTCATATGAAATGTTCTTGAGTACGGTGCAAAACACCTATCAAATAGATAAATACAACACTTTAATAAACATGAGAGTAGTGACAGGAATTCAGAGGAAATGGGGCTGCTCAAATAAAAGGGCCTTAAACAGGACTGTTTAGACACTGGGTTTTTTTTTATAAATACATTTCTTGTTATAATCCTCAAGCATGAGTGCAAGTGGTTGTTCTAGCTGCCAGGTCACTGTAGCTGACGTCTAACATTTTTATCAGAGGTATCAATTCCAGAAATTCTGATAGTGTTGTGTATTGTACAATCCTGTATGTGAAAGATACTTAACTACACATACATGTATGTGGCTTATAACACTTATCATGATTTTTTCGTGTGACATACATGTACATGTAGTGTGTAATTCTTCAATCTTTTTGTATGTGTTAAATATTTTTTTTTTCTATTCAGTTGTATTCTGATGGCACTATTCTACACATAGACAGATAAATTTGGTGAAACCTTGACATTGGACAACCTAACCAAGGTGGCTAATGCACGTGTAGTTTGTGCCTCCAAAGGTGCATAAGTAGCCATGAAATGTCAAAAGTTTGAGGAGTTAAATAAAAATATTGTTGTGTTCTTTGCAATAACTAGTGCTAGCTCTTCGTGCTTTCTGATTATGCTTGGGAAGATGGACAAGCATGTTGAAGATACAACACCTGGTTCTCATTTTACACCTTGTTCTCTGTTGAGACAGTTTACACCTTGTTCTGTGGACATTATAGTTGCCTGTTGTCATTTTACCTCAAAATGCATTTTTAGAGGTCTTAAAATATTACTTTTGGTGCTATAACTTAGATTTTTTTCTCTATTGTGTCAAGCTAAATGTGCATGTTCTAAATCGGTGTAAACGGTCTTAAAATGATGTCTTACTCAGTGGTTCTGTGTTACCCTATGTGACTTCATGGAGTGAATGGGTAAAGGCTATGTCACAGATTCAGCCGCGCAATCTGATAACAACTTGTTTGACTGGATAAAATCTCAAGCTGCCTGCCTCGATTCACACCAGCCATTTGTGCAGTATTGACCTTTTTTTCTACATGTTATTCAGTGAAATCTCGTTAAAATAAGTATGATACTTTTTAGAAAGCTGGAGAATCCTGCTTTCGACAGAAATATGTTATAGCCAGGTGCTGTCTCAGCCTTTAACAACAAATCAAATAAATCATTAAAAAGTAAAAACTTTACATGTGTATGATTTGTAGTTTCTGCTTAATCCTCTTTGTGTTCTTACACATGCACATGTGCATGTACATGTATGCCCTATTTCTTCTAAATTTTTGTGACTCCTGGTCTGCTCATTTAGCCAATATATACAATCTTGCAGGAATATTGAGTTTCTTTTTTTCTCACTTGGTTAAGCCATCTATTGATCAACTTATTCATATCTTTATCTTTCCAAAAGACTGGTAAAGAAATGTAATATTTTACTTTCAACACTACTAATATCTGTCTCAAATTTTAGAAGAATCAGGGTGCATGCAGGTACCATGGATTAATGATGCCTAGGTTAAAACAGTTTTAGAAACTGAGCTTTACAGTCAGCCATTATTGAGTGGAGGAAGTGAACAACTATACTGTATGTATTTATTGCATTTGTGAATAATTTGTGGTTAATTTGCATGTTTACATGTCTATTCCTGAACAAGTAATTTAGGGGGAACTCACTTATCTATGAAATTATCTATGAGAATTGTTTTATTTGTTATATCTGATTTCTGATAAGGAATTAGAGGAAAAAGTTTTGGGGTGGGGGGTGGGGGTCGGAAGGGGGAGCGGATTGGAGTGCAGAAAAAGACCAAACACTGTAAACAGTGTTTTTTTAGAATTTTTAGAACAAATGAGTTTCCATTTCCTGGAAAAGGTCATTCATGTTTACAGTGTGTGGATATAAGTTGAGTGTAATTTTGGACAAATTGTACACGTACACACAATTACTATGTAATATTCATGTTTCGTGATGTTTACATGTACTGTTTAGGTCAAGTACATTCGTGTAATTAAAACTGTCACGTTTTGATGCCCTTATGTTTGTGTGCACAAAACTCTTCTGAAACAAAAAATCAGCTACAGAGTCAGTTGTAAGGCTTACTGTGAGGACATGTTATCATGCCCAGAAGACTATGTGTACAACAGGTACATGTACTATTTAAGCAGTGACTGAGATGGGGCACTTCATGTGTGTTTGTTGAACAATTTTATAAGTGTTTGTTCTGTGTTTTACATCATACTCAATGTGATATTTCACATATACATACAAGAGTGCCCTGAGCATTATGGGTGGGAGGAATCCGTAGGAACCCACGACCGTTTGCAGGTTGCTGACACAGACCCACGTAAGATTAGAGGGGAAGGCAACATGGGCCGATTTGGCGAGAGGCTCCTGAGTACATGCACTGCATTAGCACGCTAAACACCCTGCCTCAGAGACCCTTTAACGGATGCATTGGATTGAATTATTCTCTGCCTAATTATCCTGCATGCACATGTAATACATGTTGTAGGTGTATTTGAATTAAATTGTGTAAATTTTTGGTAGAAATGCAAGTAACGATTGCTTCTCTGATATGTTTGCAGGCGACAGCACTTCAACACTCACAGGTGATAGCCTTGCGTTCCCCATGAAGGGTTCACCGCTTTGTGCGGAGTGGCCTCTGGCCTCAAGGGAGATGACTGACAAGGGAGGCCCAGAGGGTATCCATGAGACATTTCGATCTCTGCCATCTCGTCTATCCCAACTGTCCATGGAGGAAAAAACCAAATTGAACCAGCAGCTGAAACTAACACAAAACAAGCCTCGCAAGCAGGACATGTATGTATATATTGTAGGATTTGTTGATATTATCAATTTCATGTATACACTGTGGTGTTGAGCCCAGGAATGGTTAACTTTCTGTTTCAATTTTTCATGCAGCCTGGGTGACTATTTGCTATTTGGTTGACGGCTATTATGGGCCATTTGGGTAGTCCTTTGTTTTGTAACAGGCCACATTTTTTCTCACCAGTATGGTATAGATGTAGATGTTTTTGTGTACTTTACATGTTACATGGAGAAAATTCACCAGGAACCTGCCTTTTGATTTATGTATTTCTTTGATTGGTGTTTTACGCTGTAATCAAGAATATTTCACTTATACGACGGCAACTGGCATTATGGTGGGATGAAACCAAGCAGAGCCTGGGGGAAACCCACGACCATCTGCAGGTTGCTGCCAAACCTTCCCACCCTGCCATTTGAAGGTCCGTGATTTTCCCCTGGCATCCAGTGTCGAGTACAACATACGTGTACATGTATAAGACTGATCACCACTGTGAAAATTTCTTTTATGGCATGATTACACGTATCATTTTGAAACTGACAAATTTTGCTTGATTCTGAATTATTCTTAAACCTTATCGGGCCAGTTGCAAGTTTTTTTTTTTGTTTCTTTTTGTGATGTTTGATTAATTGTTTTTTATCATTGAAACCTACAGTAAGAGGGGACATTACAAAGTACTTACATGTATCATTTTATTGATAAAGCTTTTGTGATTATTCAAAGTTCGTTGTATGAAATACATGTAGAATGATATGTCTCTACGTGTAGTCTGCCCGCTGCTCCACTGATTGCATCTTTATTAATATTTGTGTGTACATGTTTTTATCATCAAATGTCAAGCCAAGTATGGTGTACTTGTTCGTGTAGTTCAGTTGTCCATTTCTATTTTAAAGGTTGATGAAACATAAGAATGACAAGGTTCAGATGGAATAGTGCGAAAAGTTATTCCTAAATATGGTCTTCAATATTTTTGTAAGATTTTTCCTTAAGGAGAAAAAGACACTTGAAAATAATTTTTGTATGGTGGGTATTTGGGACTACCTATTATTGGTATTTATAATCTTTATTTAATAACGTCATAGATGAGAATGTAGCACAAATTAATAAATATTTTTGCACTAGAATTTCTTTTCAGCTAACAAATGTATTAAACCTCAATTTTTATCGTATTTATATTTTTAACATGTTCATAAATATTATCATAATTTAGGTTAAATGCATATGTTTATATATAAACAAGAAATTTCCATTCAAACAAAGTTATTACACAAGCATAACGTTCTTATTTAGAACATTATTATGTAACAGCGATAAATACCAAAAGTTGGTCCCAAATACCCACCATACAAAAATATTTTCAAATACCCTTTTCTGTTGAAAAAAAAAATCCCAAAAAATGTTGAGGATTAGATTTGCAAATAAGTTTTGACGCTCTTTCATCTGATTTTGGCATTATTTTTATGTTGTCTTCTTTTTTAAGAATAATTCATGTAATATGACATGAAAGTTTAAGTTTGCATAATTAGCATCGATCAATTAAATTTATATACATGTATCAGATAGGTCACATGTGCTGCACACTAGTTGTAAGTTTCCGGAGCTGAACTGATGCATTACCAATCGCACAGTGCTTCATAGTTAGCACGAAAGCCTATGCATGAAAGCCATTTCAGGCTCGAAAAATGACCGTGTGAATGCATCCTAAGGAAAATGTCATCGAAAACCGGTTCAGATTGTGGACAAATTTTCAGGCATGGTGTGAATGTAGCTTTTACCTGATCTATTTTGATACGAAAGTGAAAATTTCTTGAGTATTGTGTTAGGCCCCAAGCAAATAAATTAATATAATGCAGACTCATTTTATTGTGTACATGTAAATGTAAAATATGGTGTTTCATTGTAGATGTTTTGTGGAAAGTCCATCCTCTCTGAAGTCTCAAAAGGCAGAAAATAACAGAGTCAATCTGTCCATATACAAATCTGATGTCCAGAATGACAACAGATTTGTGAAAGGCCGTAACAGCAACCAAGAGCAGATCTTCAAATCTCAGCTCTGTAAGAATTCGGACCATGACAATCTGGGGGAAAATACTGGGAAAAGAGAAGAATTCGAAGATAAGCATGGTGATGTTCAGGAAGAAACAAGACCAAAACAGATGTACGGAGGCGACGAGCACGATGAGGAGGAGAAACTGATCAAGGACCTGCGTGAAACCGAGAAGGATCGAGAGCCTGCAGCATCTAAGCCGAGTGTACATCAGATCAGTGTAGGAAGAATCGGGTACTCGCAGCCTGCCCTATTCCAGCTGCTGGTGAGGCTGGCAGAGTCAGGGAAGGTTTCACCATCAGGGGAGGTAATCAGAGCTGTGCATGCATCGGTACTTTCGCAAGTGAACCACACTTTCTCGAGCAGCGTTGCCAAAATGAATGCCATGAATGAGATCATCACTCTCCTGTCATCCGAGCAAGGGAAAACAGCAGAACCTGATGTGGACGGAGAAATTTTAGAGGAGATGCCGAGCTTTGTCGCTGAAGATGACACCACCAAAACAGGTAAGGGTGCATGTACCCTGTAATCTATATGTACATACATGTAATGTGCTTACTACATGTACTTACATGTATGTGGGTCTCCTCAGCCTAGTGGTTACCATGCTAGCGCAGCACAATGACCCAGGATGACCCAGGAGTTCCAAGTCCAGCTGATGCTCACTTGCTCTCTGGTCATACATGGGATGGCCTCCCAGCAACCTGCAGGTAATCCCAAGTTTCCCATGGCCTCTGCTGGGTCCCCTCCCAGCATAATACTGTCCGCTTTGAGTGTGGCGTAAAACACCAATTAAATAAATAAATAAATAGTTTATATGTTCAGGTACATGTGTGTGATCCTCTTTTAAATATACCCTAATTCTGTAACCTTTCCAGCTGCCTTTGTAACAGAAGTTTGGAAACATTCTGACAGAACCATATAGAGAAATAATGTGCACAGTTTAATAAAGCTTGTATTTTTAGTGACACAAGCAAATAATTTTCCTAATAACTGTATGTATAATATCCACCCAGCTCATGCTGGCTTCCTCTCCAGCTGTACGTGAGAAGGTCTGTCAGCAACCTGCGGATGGTCGTGGGTTTGTGCCGGGCTCTGCCCAGTTTCCTCCCACCATAATTCTGGCCGTCGTCGTATAAGTGAAATATTCTTGAGTACGGCGTAAAACACCAATCAAATAAATAAATAAATCATAATTTCCACTGAAAAAAAAGGGCTATAATGGCTTTAGGGTTTGAAAAGGTTGAAAATTAATTAGTGAGCACATCTTGTTTTTCACCAAGCTCATTGACATGTGCATTGCTTTGATTGTTCTCAACGTCTTTGAGGCAATAGGCAGTTTGGCTGTGGTGTCTCATGTAATATTGCATGAAGTGTACTGGCATTTGTCCTCCTCCAGTGTCTTACACATCTCTGTCACATGTGGATAAATTTTGCCAGGGTAATAAAATACCAAAGGCTGGTGGCTTACTTTATTCACTCCAGTTTCCTCAGCCCATAATCTACTGACCTGGCTGTCATATGAGTGAAAAAAGAATCATTGATTTTGGGTTAAATTTATTTCGAGCTTAAGTTGATGTGAGCACAAGGCATAAGGTTGAAACTTATTTATTTGTGGTTATCTTTGAACAGAAGTGATTGTGCAGCCAGTGGGAGAAAAGAGCCATGATTATCAGCAGGCCGTGTTGAAGGTTACAGAGCCTGAACAGCCCATAAAGTCCCCAGCAAATGAGCTTGAGCAGCCAAGGGAAGGAAAGAGCACACACGGTGGGCAGGAAGTTCCATATGTTACAGAGTCTGAGCAGCCAATGACGTTCTCAGCAGGAGAGCCCGAGCAGCCAATCGAAGGAGAGGGCACACACAGTGGGCAGGCTGTTCTGTATTTTACAGAAGCTGAGCAGCCAATGAAAATCACTGGAGAAGGTTGTGAGAAGCCAGTGGAAGAAAAAGACCAAGAATGTGAGCAGCCAACAAAAGGTGTTGACACAGATAGTGAGAATGTAGTGTTAAAGGTTACACAGTCCGAACATCCAGTGAAATTCTCTACAAAAGACCATGAGCAGCCTATCAACAGTAACCAAAAATCATCCAGAAACAAAACAAAGAAGGAAGTGTCCAATGGCGGAAAACAGGTGAAAGTTGTCAAAAAGAAAATTTATGTAAAGAAGTTTTTCAATGAGCATGGTGAGCAGAAAAACAACAACAACAACAGAGTCAGGAGGCAGAGTCCCAGAGTGATTTTCAACAACAGAGTGAGGAGGCAGAGTCCCAGAGTGATTTTTGTGAAGAATAGCGCTCTGTTTGTCAGTGACCTTCCTGGACAGAACAACAACAGCAGCGCTGTAAGAAAAGGTAAGGTTAAGTATGCACTGTGCATATAGTACTACGTACGTATACATACATGTATTCCTGTTATAAGCACGGCCAGAGGATGTTTGGCACTAAGAAAATTCAGTGACATTGTGCTTCATCTTGTCAGGTGAAAAACAAAAAAGCCTTCCTTTAAACACAATATTTATTTGCTTTTTATTCACTGTTAAAAACGAAAAAAAATAAATAAATAATAAACCAACGCACAAATCATCAAGACCATATATTTGAAATCGTCACAAAATGGCCATTTACATGTACATGATTAGAAGGCTATTTTAAAGTAGCTTTCTTTTAAACATTTCCAGACTTTACAGTAAGGTTTACTATAAACGCTGCTTAGTTGTCAACCTGTCAACTTGGTCTTAAAGAAAGGCATGGAGCAATGATGGCCATTTGGTTAACATCAAAAGTTGAGATTTTATTTATATTGACCTCAATCATTTCTTCCTAGCCTCTTGTGGAATCCGTTTGAAGAGGTACAGATACATGGACCTTCGCCGCCAGCCTGTAACTGCCAGATGCTGCTCTCAAGGGAACTCTGCTGGAGGGGCAGGGGCTAGTGGTTTCCATGGAAACAGTGGATCAGATGGAACTAGGGGATCTCCAAATACCCCTAAAAAGGTAAGATCTTTTTTATCGACATGTACATGTACACATACCTGTTTCTGCCGCAGCGTAATTCAGAAGGTTTGTCATATACCAAGTAAAGGTCGGTAGATTACACCGGGCTATCTGGTTTCCACCAACCTTAACCCACAGATCCCACCTGTCAGTTTGCAAAGAATACTACTGAAGTTTCTTCTTATGGTGCTTATATACTAACAGACAATGGATTGTGGATTGCAAAACATCGAACTTGAAATATTAGTCAGGATAGGTATCAAGTGCAAAATTTTCAAAAACATATATCTTTTACTTATGTGCTACGACAAGTGCTTTTATAAGATGCTCTGTCTCTCTCTCTGTTGGTTGGTCAGTCATAGGTTTTTGACACCTACATGTACATATATGACGTTTGTTTTAAGACGGGCCATTCACCTACTGGGGGAGAGCGCAAAACAACATCAGACTGATGTGGAATGCTGCTGCTAATGCAGAAATTTGTGATTGTTTTATTTTATGTTTATTTATTTTTCTTTTTTTTTTTTCTTTTTCGAAATCTTCTGTATCAGGGATAAATGTTTGTGTGCAGGATAACCATGGAGGAAAAGGTTCGGAGCGTGGGGATGGAGATAGGAATGGAGGCGATGACAATCGTGATGGTGATGATTACAGAAACTCTGAAAACAAAGTGAGTGGATATTTTGTGCACATAGACATGTATTTGTCCATATGCCATCAACTCAGCCATTTTGAGCGATGGTGAGGTGCATTCACTGGACAAGTGTGAAACATGATACGCATGCATTAAGGTCGCTTACGATTATGCGGAAACACCGGTGTTGCCAGCCAAGCCTAGCCAAGCCAAGCCAAGCCAGTCATGTGGCGTTTTTCACTGTTTTTGTTACATGACGATTATGCAGAAACAGTGGTGTTGCCAGCCAAGCCTAGCCAAGCCAAGCCAGTCGTGTGGCGTTTTTCACTGTGTTTGTTACGTGACGATTATGCGGAAACACTGGTGTTGCCAGCCTAGCCTAGCCAAGCCAAGCCAGTCGTGTGATGTTTTTCACTGTTTTTGTTACATGATTGGTCCTCATAAGCTGATGAAACCCGTGTTTCTATATAATCCTAAGTGCTCCAAGAATCTGTGAATTTGTTAATGTGTTGTTACTGAAGGGCCAGGCTTAGTCCAGCTGAAATAATGCCAAAACCTGAAATACTTAATTATGAAGGGGAAATCCAGATATAGTTTTAATAGTCTCTGCAATGCACATGTAGTACATGCGGCCAAGTAGATGCTGTACAGTGATATAGTATTATTATTCTTAAGGGGAAAACCCGGTTTGTGTCAAAGTGAAAGTAACCACATCTCATTGATGACTTTACATAGAGATGGGTGTTTGGAGATTTTCAGCTTTTGTGTGTTCATACATGTATGAAGATTATTCTTAATCCATGTAATATGAAAATGTACATGCAGACTTAGTCATGTCAGACCATACCACAAATTAATAACAATAATCATTGACTTACTGTACTTTACAGATGAATATTTTAAACTAAAACTACATTTAGTTCTTGGAGGGGAAAACACAGAATGCTAAATATAATGCATATGTCATCCAAGGGGATTTCCACACATTGTATTTCCCATCAGGGGATTTCCAAGCATTGTTTATGTTCTGGTAACATTGTGCTTGTGTTCCTGGCCTGCATATGGATATTTATAGTACACACTGCCAAATTTCATCATTCACCTGCCACAGTATTTTTGATGTAGTGTCCTCACATAGTGTTGTCATGTGTGCTCACGTAAACTGCAAGATCTTGTCTGGTTTAAAATTTGAAAAGATACATTGTACATGTAAATGTTTACTGATTAAAGGATAAGTGAGAAGGAACTATTAAACAAAGTTGTGCCAAATAAATTTTTAAAAAATTTTCATTTCGAGGTACATGTATCCTCATTTCCTCTACTATTTTATGCAAAATTTTCCATCAGTGGTCATGGTGGTTAGCACGCCAGCACAGCACAGTGATCCAGCAGCCTCCCACCAATGCAGTCGCAGTGAGCGGTCCAGCTCATGCTTGCTTCGTCTCTGGCCATACATGGAATGGTTGTGGATTTCCCATAGGTTCTGGGCTGTTTTCCTCCCACTATAATACTAGCTGTCATCATATAAGTGAAATGTTCTTTAGTAGAGCACCAATCAAATAAATAATGAGCGTGATCATGGCTTAAACGTAAAAATGGGAAAGGCTTATGTTATATAGACAGATAGTAGTAGTACTGAAAGCAGAATATTACATTTCTTTCTCTTTTTTGGAAAAGTAATGATATGAGTATGTTGTTCATGAGATGGTCTAACCATGTGAGAAAAAAAGAAACTGAATATTCCTGTTTCAGTTGCATGTATACTAGCTAAAAAAAGCACACCAGTTGTCCCAGTAATGAGAAGAAATAGGGTATTAAAAAAATGTGTATGTTGGACTTCTTTTGTTAAGCAAACATAATGCTGTGTGGTTTTGTTTTGACACTTGTATTTTCAAAATGCTGTGACCCCCTACCAGGAGAAATAAAAGTCATTGTGCCTCACTTGGCACATTTCTGCTGATAATTAAAGCAGAAATATGGAGATTGTCAGTTATTATGGAGATTATTTTATTCATTTGATTTTCTGTTTAACCCCAAGATTTCTTGTAATGCATTAAACCTTATTAAACTTTGATGATGATATATGTTTTTGTAATTTCTACAGAGCTCTCCTGTGAGTGAGGTAACATCAGACTTGCTTCCAAGTGCATCTTCTGCAGAACCAAATTACAAGTGGTTCCGAAAAAAACCTGACGAGGATCGCGGCCACGGAGACCTGAATCGAGATATCCCAGAAGTCTTAGGACTTTTGTCAAATGGGGTTCCGAACATTCAAGTGAGTTCAAGGCAGTATTCAAATATGGTTTTACCTGTG
The DNA here is from genome assembly GCF_032854445.1 of Liolophura sinensis. Taxonomy (NCBI): domain Eukaryota; kingdom Metazoa; phylum Mollusca; class Polyplacophora; order Chitonida; family Chitonidae; genus Liolophura; species Liolophura sinensis. Next base: position 8,693,570 of record NC_088305.1, on the reverse strand, counting down.
AACATCACACTTGTGGGTGGTGGTGAGTTGGAGGGATACTCTGTTGTCAAGCAATTATCATGTTAGGGCAGCGCAGTAACTCAGGAGTCTCTCACCAATGCTGTCATTGTGAGTTCAAATCCAGCTCATGCTGGCTTCCTCATCGATCGTACGCGAGACAGTATGCTAGCAGCCTGCGGATGATTGAAGATTTCTCCCTAGCTTGACCAGGTTTCCTCTTACCATAACACTGGCCACTCTCCTTATATAAGTGAAATATTTTTGAGTAAGTTGCAAGACATCGATCAAATAAAGAACTGAAATAAATATACATGTATTATAGCGCAATGGCCTAGTATTAAACTATAGTATAGCACAAATAAGGCAACAGATATTGTACGATGTAATATTCAAGCTGTCAGAAACTCTTTATATAGCTGGCGGGGCCTCCCTGGCCGAGGGGATAAGCATACCAGCATGCCGCAATGACCCAGGAGCCTCTCGTTGTGAATTCAAGCCCAGCTCATGCTGGCTTCCCTTCTGGCTGTACATGGGAAGGCCTTCAGCAACCTGCAGATGGTCATGAGTTTCCCATGGGCTCTGCCCGGTTTCCTCTGTCTATAATTCTGGCCGCCATATCATAAGTGAAATATTCTTCAGCACAGTGTAAACACAAATCAAATAAATAAATTTAGTTTAACGTGGAATCTGAAGGGGTTGTATGTGCTATGCTGCTAGTGAGTTAAACTTACATGTACTGTTAGCAATTGATGGGTCTTTGCAGGATAAATTTGTTACATGGTTACTCAGTGATAGGATATGCAAGGATATAGTGTCAATAAAACACATATTTAGCGAGGCTGATTGACACCATATATGTGCATATCCCATCACCGAGTAACAATGTTACAAATTTATCCTGCCAAGACCCATCAATTCAGCACAGAAGACCGATGTACAGGTGAATCGCTTCAGCGATGTGACTATTGTAATCACAACCCAACAAAGGGAGATAACCTACTTAGCCAACACATTGACACAGTCTGCAGGTTTCAAGAATATATCGGTACCCCACGTCACTGTTGTTGTCCAATGAAAAGTGGAGTATTTTGTCTGATGAGGGATAAATGTACATATACTCTAAGTGGTCCTAGTTACTACTTGGGCTGGAAGTGGTTCAACTGTGAACTGTATGACCCCCAGTTACTGTCACATGAAGCGTTGGTTCAGTTCCCACCTTATACAGGAAATTCTTTATTCCACTGCTCTAATCAGCATTGTTGGTATTAGCCTAGGTGACAAGAAGTTAAGTGACTGGTCTTGTTGGGGAAAAAAAAAAAATTGAAAAAGCATTTATCTACCAATAGGCAAGTTTGTATTTCGCAGATGGAAACGTTTCTGAGTGATTTCCCAGTGGTCAGTGGTTTTGAACCAATGTTGCATGCAAGTCTGTATGTGGTACATGCAAAAGTTTGACAGAAATAAGCACCAGGTTTCCTCCGTGTATAAAATTTAGTGTGTTTCATTTTTTTTTATTCGTAAGTATGACTTTAAACAGTGAACAATAATATATTCACATTGATCCTTAAAACTACAGTATAATTACTAATTTCATAGAGCAGAAGACAACCTGTGCATCTCCTTCGTTTCAGGATTGTGATGATGAGTTACTGGAGACATTGCGGCAAGTTGATCACTGTCTCGTCCACTGCTTGCTCAGTGTGGAAAATGGACACGGTCAGGACGACCCCGGCGACTGTCTATTCTGTACAATCATCCAGTCGCTCTTCCGACACATTGTCCGTGACAAGACAGCCGCACTCAAGGAGTGCATGACCTGCTCACAGCTCTTTGAAATGATGAAGTTTCACCTGCTGGGTTGCTGCGTGCAGCCCAGCTTGGGCAGTGACTGTGCACACACGCTGGCATTGTGTCGTCGCATCCACCGCCAGGGAATGCAGTTTTCTGATCGGCCACAGGCATGGGAAAAGTTCCTTTGGGACACACTGAAAGAGCTAATGACACGGCTTTTTGATGATGTTGAACTGCCAACTTTGACCCCATCTGCAACTGCGCCATCGCCGACTATGACCAATAAGAGGTCGTTGCGTCGCAAAGTTTCAGCACGGGGAAAATTGAATATTATCCTGGAAGATGAGGCAGCTAGTCCGCAAGTACAGCAGCAGAAAGTCAGTGTTAGGTCCACGGGGATCTGCAGTGTTCAATCTCTGTCCATTTCATCTCAGTCGATCAGCGTTAACAGCCAGTCTGAAACGGAGATGAGTCAAACCGACATTCTAATCCGTAACCTCCCTGACCAGCCGCTCCCTCTCCTCCCACGGGAGGCTGTGGTGAACCATGAGGGTGTCCGGGCCTACAGGAATCAAGGCTGTGTCAGTCTGCCCACCGAGCATGCCCCGAGGACATTGTATGATCAGCTCATATCATTTGAGGAACGCCCCACTGGTGAGCCTGGTATAGGAGAGGTGGTGTACGGGTCAATCGCTCGTCTCCGCAACATCGTTGAGCATTGGACCCATGTGAAAAAGATGTGGTGGGAGGGAGAAAAATTTCCCCGAGTGTCTCGTGAAGAGGGCGTTATTCTGCTTCAGGTGAGTGAGGGAATCTATTAAAATCAAGATTTCTGGCACAGCTGTTTCAGTTTCAGATTTAAATGTGCAGTAAAGAAGTAGCTTTTGTTGAAGTGAAGAGCTTTCTGCTGAATGTTTTACTAAAGTAGCATGGGGCAAGTAGCTGGTAAACGTTGCCTCCACCATCATTCTTCCACCAATGAAACTGACTGCCATCATATAGGTGAAAAATTCTTGAATAATGTAAGGCTTTTAAACAGCAATCATTAAATCAATGAATCAGAGGGAAAGTTATTGGGAGTTGTACAAGCCTGGAAGTAATATGCCGGACAAGGGAAATGATCTCAACCTTAGAAGTATCCTGATCGATGCCAGCTGTTTGGAATGAAGCAAAACTGCCATATGTAAATAACATTTTTAATAATATGGGTAACTTGTTTACCAATCATGTTACGCACCAAACATACAAGTAATATCCAGACTTGTTGTGTTTTATGTATGTTGCAGTACAGTGACCAACTTCAGATCGGTAAGACGCGTTACCAGGAAGACGTTCAGTGGCAGAAGATCACGCAGCTCGGGCGGGGCGTGACTGGGAGGTGCTATCTGGCCAGAGATTTCAACACCGAGTGCCAGTTCTGTATCAAAGAGGTTAGCAAAAAGAATGGATGTCTGAAAAATTCCTCACCAAATCACCAGGGCAAGGAGTTCTATAGAGCAAGGAGTTGCAAACTTTGCCTCGCACAATTTTCATGACAACATATAGTGAAGAGATTTGTCACCATGACAAAAGCACCTGAGGCAGCCTTGCAGCAGCTTTGTAGAACAGACCCCAGATTAGGCCAGATTTTGAGTAGTAGCTGTTAACAGATGGTCTTGATTAATGATGATATGTGGTGAGTTATTACTGTGAATAAGTGAGCATGGTTGTGGGCTCCTGAGATGAGGGTTCAAATCCAGTCATCGGCAGGGGATTTGCAGATGTATCTTCTCTCATGTGGCCATTTACGCAATCTAACGTTTGTTGAAAACCACCTGTCTAAATTGTGTTTCACAGATGGGAAAGTTGATCAGTTACTCGCCAATAGACTGTGGTTCACGTGGGATACATCCACTTCCTCCACCCACAGTACTGTGCCTACTGCAATTTTTCACATATTTGCAAGGTGTTTATAAAGCATATTCTGAAGGCATTATTCTGTGCTGTTTGATAAAAATTATACTTTTTGTGAAGCCATGAAACTGACCAGACCAACCAGTGTAGTTTAGTCTCCAAAATTAAATGTGCATGAATTCAACTGAAAGTTGCGCTTTCATAAGCAAAAATGTTCTGAGGAATCGGAGTGCATGTTCCCCGTCCTTTAAATGAAGAATTCTTTTGGTGTTAAACAACGATAAAATATGTTGTGTGTTGCAGATTTTGATAACGAGTTACCAAGAGGATGAGCTGTTGATCTGGAGTAACCTAGACCATAGTAACATAGTACAGCTGTATGGAGCCATCCGGGCCGACAGTCACATCTACATCCTGGCTGAGTTCATTGATGGTGAGCTTTTGAAAGATCTCCTTGAGAAAGATTCCAAGTGGAAATTTGTCACATGCAATAAGTACAAGATGTCCTTTCTACAATAACCTGTATTTCCACAGGTGCACATATGGTTTTGTGTTGCAAGGCTGGATTGATGATAGATTAAGTTTTGCCAGAGACAAGTAAGTTTCACATTGTATAGACATGCTTATTGAGAAGGGCAGTAGTTTAGTGCAGACATTGTGGTTTCCCCACATATGAACGGACCGATTCGGTGGCCTAATCGTTAGAGCGTCTGCATTGAAGTCAGGAGACCCAAGATCAAACCTGGGTCGGGTCTTACCAAAGATTTTGTAAACGGTACTTATTTGTTGCCTCACTTGTCACTCAGCACTCAGCGCTCAGCGCTGAGAGGTAAGAGCAAAGAAGCAAGACTGGTTGGCCTTATGTCAGTATGTGACTGGTTAGGGTGTATTATGATACTGAAGTGGCATGATCACTTTGGAGGCAAGGACTCACCATGTCACAAGAAGACACAGTATATGTACACACACCTAATGGCTCCTCGCCGTTACACGACTGAAAAGATTTTGAAGTGTGACCTTGAACCTCAAGCATACATTCATTCCACACATCATGTATATGCCGTCATGAAAAGCTCTTCATTAAGTCTTAAACATGGATGAAATATTAAACAAATATGACAATAGTTAAGGTTGTTTGTGCTTGTTGTTGATGTCTAGGTGGATGTTTGACTGAGCACATTAATAATCAGAGAGAACTGAATCGTCGTTTGAGCAAAGCTGTGGCACTGCGGTACTTCAAGCAGCTTTTGGAAGTGCTCATCTACCTGCAGCAAAACAATGTACTACATGAGGACCTCAAAGGTAAGTCATCGTCCTAGTCAGTCAGGTATGTCCACGGTCTGGTGTCGCCAGGTTTCACTGCAGACCTTGACTGGCCACTAACACTAATGTAATTTCAGGTTCGAAAATTCTGCTGAAAGAGACTTTTGTCCCTGTGTACCCAAGGCCTCGTTTAAAGTGGAGATTGTGTTCCAGAAATTGATCATACCATTTTCATTTGCTTTCTTTCAATAGCATCCAACAAAAATTAATCCAGAAGCCTCTTTCTAATGTGGTCATGCTGGCCTCCTCTCTGCCAGCAACCTGCAGATGGTCGTAGGTTTAGCCCAGGCTTTTTAATGATTTCCTTGATTTTGATTGTCCCTTGGTTTTGGCACAATAACTTTCACAAGCTGAAATGACAAATCGTAATTACATGAAGTTGGATGGTGGTGCTTTCAATTCTTTGCTTCTTGTACATGTGAACAGTTGAAGAATTCCAACAAAGTGTTGGATTTGCATCCTGACTGCTTTTCCATTTTGACAGCTGACAACATCTTATTGAGGACATCCACTCCTCAGCCAGAGATTGTGGTGGCTGACTTTGGTTTGGCGCGCAAGGTCCAGCCCGGAGAACGCGTTGGGAAGACAAGCCCTGTGGGCTCCCAGACCCAGTGGAGCCCCGAGAAAGCCGCCAGTCTGGGCTATGACTTCAAGTCAGATGTGTGGGCTGCCACGTGTGTGCTAGCTCACATCTTTAATGGCCAGCCGCCCTGGGTGCAGCAATATGGCCATGCTGCTGTCCTGCACTACGTGGTAAGGATGTTGTAGGATCGAGGGGAAGGGGGATGTGGGGTAATACTGGAAACAAACTGTCTGCTGAGTGTAAGATTGACACATCTGGGCAAATCAGAGATACTTGTACATGCAGTAAAGTACAAAGTTTTTATAAAATACAGTCATTATATTGCTTTCCTGAGAAGTATTCATTTCTGTAAATACTGTATCTTTTGTAATTTTCACTACATCTGGTCTGCTTGTTTTATCCAATATGTGTGTAATTGTAACAGGAATACACTGTTTCTCTTTTCTCACATGGGTTAGCCCTTCTACAGAGCTCATATCTTTACTTCTCCAAAAACTCCTCTCGTGGGAAGGTCTGCCAGCAACCCGCGGATGGTCGTGGGTTTCCGCCGGGCTCTGCCTGGTTTCCTCCCACGATAATGCTGGCTGCCGTTGTATAAGTGAAATATTCTTGAGTACGGCGTAAAACACGAATCAAATAAATAAATAAATAAATAAAATTCTCCAAAAATATTGAGATAGAAGTGTAAATTTTTGCTTTCCCCACTGCTGCTATCTGTTCTACAAATTATAAATTATGTCATGTTCTTAAAGGTACTACCTTTATTTTGTTCGTAAACTGTCAAGGCTACGCCATGTTACAAATTATAAGAATTTCAGTAAGCAACTTGTGATGTTGTAATCTGGTGAGGAAAGGGGAGGGGTGGGGTTACTATAAATCTTCAACCACTAAAGCGATTTTTTCAGTGGAATTTATGCATACAGTTATTATGAAAATCATGCTAAAATGATTGGGAGTTGTATGGACCAGAGTTATATTTACGTGTTGATTTCCACGTGCATTCTGACATCATTTTTTTGCCCTCAGTCTCGTGCTGTTACTAATTTTTCATGAGTTAAATTTGAATGGGGAGATGTTCATTTTGCATACAAAAAAAAAAAACAGCGCAAATAAGGCGTTTATCGTTCGGTTTCTGTTTCGTGTCTGTGTCGTTTATATGACATTGCTTTGCAATTTATACTGTTTTGAAAGGATTTACATAACTTGTTGTGAAACTCCTGTCTGGTCCAGAGCCAGTTGCTTAATACCACTACACCACTCAAGTTGTTGTGCTGGAGTGTGGTTTTTAGACACCTTTAAGACAAGTGAACATGGTAAGGGTTGAATGCGCATGTGTGTGTGTCATATGCTTTTCTCATGTGAACTACGTGTGAAAAGGGTCACCTCCATATTTGGCCAACCTCTTTCAGCGAAGCATGAATGAACTGACGTAAGTAGTGACGTAAAAAGTCACATGTGAATATAACCCTAGTCTTTACAACAGCCAAATGATTTGTTTGTGTCATTAAAGATGCAAGCTTCGTAAAACAGATTAGTTTTCTACGGCACCATACTTCTCCAAGGATGTTTCAAAATATTGGTTACAGTAGTTGAAAAGGTTGAAAAGAATTAGGATAGGTGTAGGCAACTGGTTACTTTTTTAGAAGAAAATTAGGATAGGTGTAGGCAACAGGTTACTTTTTTAGAAGAAAATTAGGATAGGTGTAGGCAACTGGTTACTTTTTTAGAAGAAAATTAGGATAGGTGTAGGCAACTGGTTACTTTTATAGAAGACAATTAGGATAGGTGTAGGCAACTGGTTACTTTTTTAGAAGACATGTCTAGGTCAAGCAGAGGTAGTGGTACTGGTAGTTCATAATGCTGGGTCCAGTTTCATGAAGCTCACTTAGCTAAGTAAGCCCTTAACTACCATGACAACATATGTTATAGAGATATAAAGTGCACTTAGCTAAGGGTAACTTAACACTGAGTGTGCTTCATGAAACTGACCCCAGGTACATGTAGCTCACACACCACATTTGCTGTTAAAATAGGATTTTCAGATCCCAGGGTCACATGATCACATGACATTTCTATCGATGCTGATTGGTTGATGTGGTGACGACAATCCTGTGATCCAGTTCCAGATCATCCACAGATTTTGCGTGAAATTAAAGAAGTGCAGTATTTGAATTACAAACACACAATTTAATTTTGAGGCTTTTTCGTTGCTGGGATCAAGAATTCCCATTTTTTGACAACTAATGTTGTCTGTGCGTTGAGCTTAAAATACAAAGGTTTTAAGTGATGGTTTGCAACAGTGGAGTTGTGTCCCCTTTTTTTTTGAGGCATGTTGTTGATGCTTTTATGGCAAGCTGAAGTTCATGCCTACAATTATACGGGGCAGGTTTTTGGCTTGTTCCCTGCTCCTGATGTCAGATGATGTTAATCTCTTCAGTTGAAGATACATCTGGTTCAGTGACGTCATTGTTGACCTCGGGTCATTGTTTCCGATATGTGACTGTTCTGGTCAAATTCTAGCGTTAACACATCGCAACAACCCTTCCATGAATCATGATGTGTTTTTAAGTGACCAGTCGTAGTACCTGACGTCACATTCGAGGTACGCAGAGTACATCAGAGAACCAGACTAGGCAGGTTTATGATATTTGTTCACATCTCTTTAACATTATTATTCATTCCTTGTAAACAATCTGACTGTGACTAGGTTCCTTTGACAGCTGATGGATTTGATAACTATTTTTGGTGAAAGTACGTTTTCTTGTGCGGTACTTGGATTTCATCTCCTGTGCTTTATACAGATTTCGAAAAACTCTCCACCACTAGAAGATATGCCAAGAAATGTGACTGAGGACATCCAAAAGCTGATACAGCTTGGCTGGACCCTAGATGTGGAGAGTCGGCCATACGCCCATGAATTGTTACAGGCCATCAACCTGGAGTGCCACCCTGCAGGTAATGCTGAGATTTGATTGGATGCTGAGTTGAGTGTGGAAAGCACTCATGCTGAAGCTCATTCTGGCAAGAGAAAAAAATTATTCACTCCACCTGTACAACTGTAGGGTAACCATGTTTGTTAAAAGTAGATTTTGCAGAAATTATACTGGATTGTACAGTACATGTACTATGTATTTGAGGTATCAACATCGTATTATCTTAAACTGGCTAGTATTTAAATTGCCATAGTAGACTGGCATTATCGCTGTAGGAGAATATACTCATACTAAAGTTCCTGGAAAGTTTATTAGGGCTTTTAAAGGGCTGGAAAAATGTTTTTGATTAGGGGTTAGAATATAGATTCATTATCATGTTAAAGAATTTCTCAAGAAAATTTGGTGTGTGTCATAGTTTTAAAAATATTTTTAGCTGCCACAAGTTGCTGTGTCGTTAGATCATTTGAAACTTTTGGCTTCCTATTTTTTAACATGGCCTTTTCACTTAACCCGACATCTGAGTGCAAGAGGACACAAAAGCATTTGTGGTAGTCTTGTTGCAGGTTCATAGTCGCAAATATTGCAATTTTGCGTTAATTGATTTTTTTTTGTTTGTTTCTTTCTTTCATGCCTTGTCCTTGTTTTTTTTATATCAACAGGAGAAACCCTCTTTTCGACAGTGAACTCCATTGCCCCTGGCTGTATGTCTGGTGATCAGCCACTCCGAGGGAGTGGGCCAGATGAGTCTGGACCTGGAAATGGGCAGGGCTTGCCAACTGTCAATTACCCAAACCAAGGTCAGACAGAGGTCAGTGACAGAGGAGGTCCTGGTGAGTCTGCACAAGGTGCAGAACTTGCAGCGGTCACAGTGACGACAGAAGTCAAAGTCACATCAACTACAGTGTCAACAACAGCATTGCCAATTCCTCTTGTTGTACCCTTGGAAAATCCTGCGGAGACAAACTCCAGTGTGCCCAGTCAGACCTCTAATAATGCGCCGGCTACAAACAGCTGGAATAACAGTGACCCTCAGCACCATATCCTGGAGTACGTGCAAGACAAGGGCGAGATTGCCAGCACCCTGTCCTGCCTGCCAAAGCTACCAGTGTTTGAGGAGCCTGTCTTCGGGGAGAGGCTTCAGTCGGACGAGGAGACAATGAGCAGCACCCACTCAGTCAAGCCACGCTCCAAATCCTCACCCAATATCTCTGTGACGATCCCAGCAGACGATCGTGTGGACACAGTGTTCAACAGCTCTGATATGTTTGGGTCTGGGTCTCCCCCGACAGTTGGATCATCTGTGGATACCCCAGTTACCCAGCAGTTGCCGCCGCCGAATGTCCCCATGCACCCGGGTGGCCAGCATGGAAGACTGCCGGGCCTCCACCCGCACGCGAACCCACTCAATTTGCACGTGGACGTATGTAAAGCCAGTGTGGCCAAGCCTAGGCTTCATACCACCATGTCAACCTCGGCCCTATTGGCCAATCCAGTACCGAGTAACATGGCACGCCGGACAAGCCAACCCTACACGGCGTCCCCGGTCCTCCAGAAAACGGCCACAGCTCTGGACATGTATGGCACAACGGCAGACGCCCGGGCTACATCTCGCAGCTCTGTGCACTCCGCCAACACCAGTGGTAGCTCCCCACACGGCCATGACAGCCAACCCACCACCCCCAGGTCCAGCACCTATGATAATCAGGATAAGGAAATGTTGAGCCTCACTAAAGGTGGGTGTATTTTGTTGGACTGTAATATTTTCATTGTGCATGGCATATATGGCCAGATATAGTAGGACTTAGGGTGACATGTAGACAGGTAACAGGCAGTGATCTAGTGGTTAGAGGCGTTCGCCTTTCACCCATAGGATACAAGAGGGGCAGGTTCAAACCCAGCTGTGGACATTGGGAATTTGTAAATTCCCATGCACTCACTGCTCGTGGGGCCTTGTGACTCTAAGCGGTTTACGATAATAAAATTAAATACCTACATACCATAAATAACCTAAAAGTTTGACCACAAAAGAACATTTTGAGAGGCAAATAAATATCATGAGATATTGTCTCTGGTGCTAAAATTCACTTTTTCCCAGTAAGATATCACTCTACCTTCCAAGCAAACATCAAAAAACATTTCTAAAATCAATAGAACCCCCAGAATCAAGGAAAATGGGCAACTTATTCATGGACAAAATTCATATAATTTACATGTAAATATCAGTCTAAGTCAGGAAGGGAGACATTTGATTTTCGAAGACTGAATTAATGGCTGTGTGTTTTGTTTTGGCACAGATATGTTTGAGGGGCTGATGCGGGAACCTCACTCACACACCACAGGGATGATGGATCTTGCACAGTCACTCTGTAGTGATAACGAGGTGAGCTGATAACCAGGGGAAGTGATAATTAGGTGGGGTTATAATTTGATCTGTTGATAACTGGTTGAGTTGATAGCCAGGTGAGGTGATAATTAGGTGGGGTTATAATTTGATCTGTTGATAACTGGTTGAATTGATAACCAGGTGAAGTTATAATTAGGTGGGATTATAATTTGATCTGTTGATAACTGGTTGAGTTGATAGCCAGGTGAAGTGATAATTAGGTGGGGTTATAATTTGATCTGTTGATAACTGGTTGAATTGATAACCAGGTGAAGTTATAATTCGGTGGGGTTATAATTTGATCAGTTGATAACTGGTTGAGTTGATAACCAGGTGAAGTGATCATTAGGTGAATTTTTATCCAGGTGAGGTTATAATTAGGTGAATTGATAACCGTGTTGACAGCAATGTGAGTTGATAGGCGAGTTGGTAACTACAGAAAGTTAAAATTTATTTATTTATTTGATTGGTGTTTTGCGTTGTACTCAAGAATATTTCGCTTGTACGATGGCAGGCAGCATTATGGTGAGAGGAAACTGAGCAGAGCCTGTTGAAGGTGATAATTAAATGAGCTAGTAACCATGCAGGGATGGAAATAATGCCTGTCTGCCTGTCGATGACAGGTGACTTTTCAGCGTGTAAAGTCACGAAAAATATTACCTGTCACTGTGTCAAGTAGATTTTAGAAGCCTATGACCATTTATCACCATAGCTCCATGCATGACTGTATAGGGTTCTGCTGTGGGAAAGCGCAGAGTAGGTTTTACTAAGCTCGGTTTTCATTTTAATAAAGATTTTAAAAATGTCGAACACACAATCCGTGTTTGAAGTTACAAGTTACAGTAAGAGCATTACTGAGTGGCTAAAACGTACCGTTAACAACCAATCATATTTACGCTTACGTTCAGGGAAAGCAGTCTGATTTCCGATGTTAAGAGTTCCTCTTTACTACATTTTATGTGCATGTCTAAGGGGAATAACTCCTACTGAGTATCCTCAGACGCCATTCGTCACAAAAATGTTTCGCTATTTGAAATAGCAAGATTGCAAGATGCACCCACTGAACAGACTGAACACACAGCTTCTACAAGTACTAGTGAGAGGGACCACGATAGACCTGAAACTGAAATCAGAGTCAGTCTGGTCACGAAGGGAGGCCTGGTGTTATGGACGACACCACGACATCTCAGGACGGAAAAAAACTCGGGGTTTTTAAATTCTCTGAAGCGTGAGAAAGAAGAACAGAGACCCTCTAGGATTTAATTCAGAGAGAATGTTCTGCAGAATATGCAGGGAATTCGGGAAGGACGCTGCAGATAAGCCTGTCACATGCTGCGACATGCTGTGCATAGAAAATGTCCGTGAGCATGAAGTTAGTTCTGCCCATAAACTCAACTCAACGGCCATGCTTAGTTCCAAGCTTACCACCTCCGATAAGCCAACTGTCAAAGCCATATCAAATATGGACCAAAATGAACAAGATTTACTTGAGAAACTTTTTGGAACTGCATTTTTTATTGGACAAAATGAAAGACCATTTGCTGATTTCCCTTTGTTAAATGCACTCCAACAGGTCACTTTTGCGAAGGAATTCAGTGGCATTTCAGTTACAAAGCATTATAACAATGACAAAGAGGCCAAGACTTTCATTAAATATATTACAAAGTGTGAACTTGATGGTACAGTCCATGCAATAAACTCCTCGGAATTTATTTCAGTGGCCCTGGATGGCTCAGCAGACTAGGCAAACTTGGAAGAACAGTTATTTTTTGTTTCCTACATAGATCTGAACTTTGAGCCATGTTCTAGCTTTGTAAAAATAAAAAGCATTACAGGACGCACTACTGCGGAAGGTTTGAGGCAAATGTTGCCTCAAAACATTTGAAGATCTTGGCATAAACGTTAAATCCAAATGCATCCTAGTTGGCAACGGATGGGCCTTCAGTTATGAAAAACTTCTGTAAACTGGTCCAAGAAGAGGATATCAAAGGAATCTTGTCATTTCACTGTGCTAACGATAGGCTAGAGTTAGCATTTAAAGATGCAACCCAGACCATACCTTTATATGCTGAGGTACACGAACTGCCCAGTGGGTTATGTCCTTTTTATGACAAGAGCAAACCTGCAATTTTGTATGCTGAAGACAACAGGTGAACTATTGATTTATTTATTTATTTATTTATTTGATTGGTGTTTTACGCCATACTCAAGAATATTTCACTTATACGACGGCGGCCAGCATTATGGTGGGTGGAAACCGGGCACAGCCCTGGGGGAAACCCACGACCATCAGCAGGTTGCTGACAAACCTTCCCACTTACGGCCGGAGAGGAAGCCAGCATGAGCTGGACTTGAACTCACAGCGACCGCATTGGTGAGAGGCTCCTGGGTCATTACGCTGCGCTAGCGCGCTAACCGACTGAGCCACGGAGGCCCCTGTGAACTATTGAACATCAAAGGCACCAGGTGGGTGGCACATCAGGAGCGTGTTATTTAAGCAGTTGACAGGAATTATGCTGCGCAGTGCACACAGCTGCATGAGTGCCAGCGAGACAACGCCCAATGCAACGAAACTAAAGCAAAGGCTACAGGGTTTCTGGACAAGCTGCTGGATGAGAACATTGTGTTATTTACATTTGTTGTTCTCAAGTGTTTTAGCAGTTGTGTCATGTTTAAGTAGTTTACTACAAAGTGATGATGTGAGCGTCGATACTTTAGTCTCAACAGTGAAATGTTCCGACATGAAAGTAGACACTTTTGACTGTGAAGCAGAAGTAAACACATTCAAGGCAAACAATTTCACTGGATACCCAGGGCCAGCAGTTTTCAGAGATGTGACACTTAAAGTCAAAAGGACAGGGAGTGGAAACACGTATGATTTAACATACCCTGTTGTAAAAGTAGGCAACGAACTGAAAGACAATTAAAGAAAGCTTTAGTGTCGAGATACATGTATGGCTCACAAAGTGATGGGAACGCGGAGAAACAGTGCAGTTACGTCATGTTTTACTATATTTGACTTGTGTAATTTACCAGATATAGACACTGATGACTATAGTTATTATGGCAAAGAAGAGCTGACAATTCTTAGTGAACATTTTTCCTCTGTCATGAAAGAAAAAGGGTATGACTCTGATAAAGTTGAGGAAGAGGGACTGACTCTGTGGGAGTTTGTGTCAAAAACAATAAAAAAAACTCTTAAGGTAGGAAGGACTATCAGGTGTTTCTGGCATGAAATATTAAGAAAGAAGGGCAGATTCTTTTGAGTTAAAGAACATCTTCTGTCGTGTGAAAATATTGTGGGTTTTAAAATTTCCACAGCATTTGTAGAGAGGAGCTATTCAGTAATGAATCGTGTCAAAAGTGACCGGAGATCGAGGCTGACCGAAGACACATTAAATGACCTGTTAACATTAACACTGTCAGATAAAACCTTGTCTACTTTTGACCTTTTTCCAACTAACACACTCTGGTCAGTTGACTGTCAAAAGACAAGGCGGTGGTAGAGGCTTATGGGCCACACCTGTCAAAGAAACAACTCTGTTGCACATGCTATTTTGGCTGTGGTTAAGCTCTGCCAGCTTGGAGAATAAAGAACAACCAAGATCACAATTTTGAAAGCTGTTATTATTTTTTTAATATCAATACAGTATAGTACATGTATTTAAATCAGTTTAACAGATATTAATTTCTGTGCGGGTAAAGGCTCAAGCATTTCCTTCCTTGCCTGACCTCAACTCCTTTCTGTCATATACTCAATTTTCCGGAGTTTTGAACAAACGATGATGACAAAATCCATGGACCATATAATGGTTTATCTTTTTCTTAACTTAGAGAGTGGTTCATGACCCAAGTGCACTAAACGTTTCAATTTAAAGTGGAAGGCTTAGGAAGAGAATTGTTTGAACGTTTATGGTAGTTCAAATACTCCAGTCATCAATGCTCATTTTGTTTATTGAAGCACTTTTTTACTGCAATCTTGAGAGCAAAATTATAATGGACCACTTGTACAATTTTTAGAAGCGTGTTAGCTGTATTTTGGCTGAAATAGAGGCCAATGAAGTTTTTCACTAAGTATAAAAAGAGATTTCCTGAATTTATTTATGAGGTTGGTCTCTCACTTCATTGATGAGGTTGGTCTCTCATCAGAACGCTGCTAAAACAAACATTTTAGTCATGAAATAAATGGTTTCCACAGGATTTTGAGTCAAAATTCTGTATGCCCAAAAAACGACAAGTGGATTGCTGGAGGTGACAGGTAGAAAAAAAATATGTCACAGGGACAGGTAGTTACAAAAAAACATTTCTACCCCTGCCATGTGAGGTGATAATTGGGGGAGATGATAAGTAAGTGTGTTGGCATCCTGAACATTTGGTAATCAGGCGAATTGATGGCACTGGTGGATTGCTGGTTAGAATACACGAAGGGCAGATGTACAGACTGGAAACTCCCCAGTGTTCATGGTATTGCTGCACAAAGAAAGTGGCAATGAGCATGTATTTATAGGTATGTGTAGGTTGAGCCAGATTTACAGATATTAGTGACAGTAATAACCATTCTTATGTGTGGCATGTGCAGGTCAAGGGCTTGTGGTCTACGACAGCTCCTGACAAAGAATCGCTCAGTTGTTGATGACGGAGGGGGTAAATAGGGTGCCAGCGTGATGCAATGGCCCACCAGCCTCTCACTAATGCTGTCGCTGTGAATTCAACTCTTGCTGGCTTCTGCTCGGTTTTCTCCCACCATAATGCTGGCTGCGTCGTATAAGTGAAATATTCTTCAGTACGGCATAAAACATGAACCAAATAAATAAATGAAATAAACTTTGATGACAAAGCAGTGTATAGAATTTTTTTTTAGCTAAGACTTCTAACTGTAGACTAATGATGTCAAAAAGATCTGTTAAAAACTTCTCCTCTCACCAATGCGGTTGCTGTGAGTTCAAGTCCAGCTCATGCTGGCTTCCTGTCCGGCCGTACGTGGGAAGGTCTGCCAGCAACCTGGTCGCGGATGGTTGTGGGTTTCCTACTGGGCTCTGCCCAGTTTCCACCGACCATAATGCTGTCCGTCATCATATAAGTGAAATGTTATTGAGTACGGCATAAAACAACAATCAAGTAAATAAATAAATAAAAACTTCTCCATTTGGGATGAAAAGTGAAGTTACATGCAGTACAAGGTATTAATTTTGTTTTACAGGAAGAAGATGATATTATGCAAACTGTTTTGCTGGAGACGTCACTAGAAGACATGCAGGCATCGATCAGACCCAACCCACATTCATCACCAGACGGTAAAACAGGCTCACATTACGCTGCATATATTTACACCTCTCGTCACGTCCAAAAGTAGTTATCACACATTTATGTTTCTCATGAGACACTTTTTGTAGTATCTTGAGGCAGTATATTTAATTTTTAGCTCACCCGGACATGATGATGATAGTGGGGGAGGTGGTATAGATGCCCAGTTTCCTTAAAATTTTTTGCCAATTATAGAGTGGTCTCCCATAGTACACAGATAGCCAGTCTTCTGTAGTGGTTTGCATATCAAAGACCAAGGAAGTTTTTTACCTCATAGCTCAACATTTCATCAGCCATTCACAGGGTTGCAGTTGCCACCCATAGTACATGGATTGCCAAATGCAGTTCGCGATTTGCATATCAAAGACCTCAGCAGTAAATTTGAACACAATGATTTACAACTCCATAATACAAGAAGTCACAGCCCTGCAATCAATAAAAAGTCACAGTTTTGACAGTATAATAATCTTTGCCTTTCTTGTTGATTTAGTGGTAAGATCTTAGCACTGTCTAATTGCAGAATAATATCTGTGTGTGACAGTTTTTCATTCTACTTTATTTTGTTCAGAGGTCAATATTTGAATGTATCACATGACTTGAACATTATGCAGTTTTATGAACTGCTAAATCAGGCAAGTTGTTGGTGTTCTCAGATTGCTTTGTTTCGATTGCTTCATCACCATCCTGAAGACTTTTTCAGTTACACAATGGCTAATCTTGAGTAGAGGAAAAAAGGAGAAAACCACCGACCATTCACAATTTACTGACGAACTTACCCATATGTAACAAACAGATACGAACACCGTAGTGTTGGGTGACAAGTTGTCTTGTGCTAACGCACATTCTTTGTGGGAACATGCACCTCACCAGATGCTGTGGGAACATGCATTTCACCAAATGCTGTGGGAACATGCACCTCGCCAAATGCAGTGGGAACATGCACCTCACCAAATGCTGTGGGAATATGCACCTCACCAAATGCTGTGGGAACATGCACCTCACAAGACGCTGTGGGGATATTGCACCACAGACTTGTTAATTTATTGTTTTTTTTTTCTGATTGGTGTTCAGTGCGTAACTGATACTGGAGCTCCCTGGGTAAACCACCCACTCACGAACCTCAAGTTCCGGATAAACCTTCTCACTTAAAGTGCTGCCGAAACAGCTGGGTCTTTATTTGAACACACAGCCTCATAGGTCAAAGGCCTGACAATCAAAACAACCATACACTTAATTAGCAGGGGACATTATACTTCCCTCTTCACTAAACACAATAGGATGAGCATTATCTGACATATCCACAGCGCTACGTACACGGTTTCCTCCCGCCATAAGGTTGGTTGCGATGGTGTAAGTGAAATATTCTTCAGTACAGCGTAAAACTACAGTCAAATAAATTTACACCTGTCTGCATACCTGACCACTTTGTGAGTTCAGTCTGACTCAGCTGTGTAATATTCAGGTTTCAAGAAATGATCGACAATAAAGTAACGTTCGTTTGTGAAATGATGTATATAGAATGTGGAAATTTAGTTATTGATCTTCAAAATTACGTTTTTGGGCAAGTTTTGGGTTCCTTTTATTGCAAAAATAATGATGTTCTGTCGGTACGTTGATCTGCACACAATCACTGGCATGTTAAAAGACATGCAAGTAGCCCTACTGTACTGTAAAGTGACAACATTCTGAACTGGGAGGTCACTGTTGGCGTCATGAAAACTTGAAAACTGTGTATTCGTTTGTTAGACAGTCTTGCACATCTGGGACAGATATCCACCCAGGGAAGGAATGAATAAGTACCCCCTGGGAGGGGTATGTCTGGGAGTTTCTGCATAATCTTTGCTGGTGGTACATAGTTAGTACTTCACGTAACATGACATTTCGTGTTTTCACATTTCAGCTCGTGATGGGTCTCTCATAAAGTTCGTCAACCAAGCCGAGGAGCTGATTGCTCAAGTGAGGATTCGGGACGTGAACACGGAGTGGCGTGACGTCATCGTCGACATCGCCTCGCCTACCGTAAGTTACCTTTGTCAGATCGGCTTACTAATACATTGCTCTCCTTGCAGTTGATTAGCCACTTACACAGGATGTTGTGACTTGGATCATTTTTCGCACTGATTTGGCTGCGGCCTTAAGTCAGGCCGGTTGTCAGGTGTCTGGCTAGATGCTGTGGTTTCCTGGTGCTCTCCACTTGCAGAGCTGAACACAAAAATTAATTGTTAAATGTTTTTTTAGGATGTAAAAACTAAACACCATAAAATGATAACTAGTAAATCTGTAGGTATCATTTGGTCAGGATGATCAGTACAGTGTACTCTGTTGTGAAGAGCACTGCAGTGGCAGATGAAAATATTACATCCTTACGAAATACATGTGACTGTCAGAAACTGTTCTTTAGGCTGTCACTAAGCCCTTGTGGAGATCTGATGGATGTAGTATGTGTGTACTGTTACTATTGAGCCCGTTGGAGATCTGATGGATCTAGGATTTGTGCACTGTTACTATAGAGCCCATTGGAGATCTGATAGAAGTAGTGTTTGTGTACTGTTACTGTAGAGCCTGTTCGAGATCTGATGGATCTAGGATTTGTGCACTGTTACAGTAGAGCCCTTTGAAGATCTGATAGATGTGGGGTTTGTGTAGTGTTACTATAGAGCCCGTTGGAGATCTGATACATGTGGGGTTCGTGTAGTGTTACTATAGAGCCCTTTAGAGATCTGATGAATGTAGGGTTTGTGTACTGTTACTATAGAGTCCTTTGGAGATCTGATAGATGTGGGGTTCGTGTACTGTTACTATAGAGCTCTTTGGAGATCTGATGGATGTGGGGTTCATGTACTGTTATTATAGAGCCTGTTGGAGATCTGATGGATCTAGGATTTGTGTACTGTTACTATAAGTCCTTTGGAGATCTGATATATGTGGGGTTTGTGTACTGTTACTATAGAGCCCTTTGGAGATCTGATAGATGTGGGGTTCGTGTAGTGTTACTATAGAGCCCTTTAGAGATCTGATGGATGTAGGGTTTGTGTACTGTCACTATAGAGCCCTTTGGAGGTCTGTTGGATCTAGGATTTGTTTAGTGTTACTATAGAGCCCTTTGGAGATCTCATGGATGTTGGGTTTGTGTACTGTTATTATAAAGCCCATTGGAGATCTGAAGGATGTAGGGTTCATGTAGTGTTACTATAGAGCCCTTCGGAGATCTGATAGAAGTAGTGTTTGTGTACTGTTATTATAGAGCCCGTTGGAGATCTGATGGATCTAGGATTTGTGTACTGTTACTATAAGTCCTTTGGAGATCTGATATATGTGGGGTTTGTGTGCAAAACAACACATCTTATTGCCATATTTGCATATGCAGTTTTACAATACTGGGCACATCACTTAAATATATATCTTCAGTTATACACCTGGCAGATATGAAGTTGATCAAATTTATGGTTGTGGAGAAAGTTGGAAGGCACACAGACTGCTCTGTATAAATAGATATAGAGATGCCTCTAGTTATTGTTTATAGTTTAATAACTGAGTGTAAGTTGATTTATAATGTGTCTTTTGTAGATTCATTCCAGTGATGAGTTCAAGAGATTTTTCGTGCTTCACCAGGATGGGTCTATAGTGGACATGAGTGCATCCGTGGGGAAGGCAGATGTCATAGTCACAGTTGTCCCCCTTGATGACAAAGAAGATCCACAGACCTGGTTTATACAGGATCATAAACTTCACTGGGATTAACTCCCTTTAATTTACGCTGATGCAACAGTGTAGTGTGTCGATTTTGAGTGAAATTTTGTTGTTCAGATGTGAACAGATTGAAGAAACTGTTTTGTTGATTTTTTGTTTTTAAATGGAATATACCGGTGAAATTCCTGCTTGTATAAAATTTACAGCTGTCTCAAGTATACAGTTTTCATTTATGTGTTCATATATTTTTCCCCCTTTTTTGATGTACATGAATGTGGAATTTGAAAGCATCTTAAATTTTTAACCTTTTAAAGGCATCTTAGCCCCATATTTCTAACTTTTTGCTTCAAAATTTCAGTTTTCAGTTGGGAAGGAAGTTTTTAAGCAGGCAATTTTTTTTTTCTGTGCTGCTTTTTTCTTTTCTTTTAGGTCATTTCACTTTGCTTTTTGTTTGGATGACAGTTCTTAGGCTTGGGAAAGAATTATGTTATGAATATTTCAATGTTAATGGTAAAAACTTGAATTATGAATCATCATGCATGGGCTAAATTCATCAGATTTTGAATAAACAGGTACAGGTATGCCTAGTTATCTGCGAGATTGTATATTTGAGGCAAGATCATTGCGCAACAAGCATGTTTTAAGACTTCTGACTTCTGTATAGCAACTTTTCTAACCCTTTCCTACAGGTGCTATTAGGTAATGTGGTTTTCCACCAAGGTATAGCTTTTCTTGGTATAGCAGACCAATATGATGCAAAACTTTTGATTCTAAGATATCTTTCATGTTTGTGGCAACATATTTACAAGCCTTACGATCAATGTATTTTGTTGACTTTTTATTACCTCACTTTGAGTGTATGTAACTCTGTTTAGCTCAACTGCTACAAATTCTTAATTTACATGTACATGCTTAAGGTGAATATTTTTTTGTGACAAATTTCCAAAACACAAAAACTGATTATTTTTTCCTTGGTCTCATGGATTTTTATTTTGTTTTAATTTTTGAATTAGACACTTGATTATTTCTTGTATATGCGATATAATCAATTCCCTTCAAATCCTATTTTCTCCGCTTTTTTTATATTTATACAGTTAAATTTTCTCAAACTGCTTAATATCAAGGATTTTCAAAACTGTAATTGACTGTAGTGGTGGAGTTATTCAGGAGAAAATAAGTTGACTTTGCAACGAATTGTTAATTGTTCAATTGTTCAGTGTTGTTTATTTTTGATGGTTCTTTAGCTAAGCCTTAATTTTTTTTTTTTTTTTTTCATTTTCTCTTAATGCTGAAAAGATAATATATTTTTAAGAAATTTTAAACATTCGATAAAAAATATGTAGTTGGTGTGGCAGAGATTTGCAGTTTCTGTACTTACTTATTGACTGCATTTCATCTAAAGGCTGGTGCATAAAAATGCACTTTCAGAAGCACATGAAAAACGTAAAAGTTTCTAAATAAGAGTATTAATGAAACTTCAAACACACACACAAAAAAATCTTACATTACGTTTTAAGGTGGATGAATTAATCAGAATGAGAAAAAAAAAATGTGTCACCTGAAAGAAACTCAACTTTAGATGAAATACAGGTTTTAATATAAAACATTTTATAGGTGTATTATTCTGTGGTGGTGGAAAACTTTTGTTGTACGTGTACTTCATATATATGTCCTGTGTTGATTTAGAAAATGTCATATACTAGTATATAGTGATCACATGGAATTGATGTCTCTCCATGTTTGTCGGACATACCAGGTATGTGGTATATGACCTCGATCACCCCCCGATGGTGGGAATGCTTGCATTTTTCGGGTGAACGAAAGATTCCACTCAACCCTGACAACCGAAAAAAACCCCAATAAATTCTACATTTTCAGAAAAAATACACACGAGCTAGCTAATTACATTAAGTGCGAAAAGAATGGCTCAAATCTAATGAACTGAAACAAGATTGTTGGCTATCTAGGCTGAAGTATAGGTTACATACAGCACAACAGTGCAAGGTCCATTGCCAGTCGTAACTGTATCTTAAGACCGCCTGAGCGTACTTATTTTAGTTCAGATACACATAGCCTTTCGTTCAGCGTATTGTACGCTCTCAAAGACTTACCCTATAACATTACGGCAGGGTAGACTTTTGGGCAAAACCCTCTGTCTGAGGGGAGTAAGCTTATTGGTGCTTGTTTCTTTATTTCTGGGTTTATGTTGTTCTGGTGCCATAATCAGTGACATTACTAACAGTCACTTTTATATCTGCTTATGTAAATGTTTGTTTTTTCTTCGTGTTTTTTGATTAATATAATTTTTTGTAGTTTCTAATACCCAATTTTTTTTTAATAAAGCTATGATCATAATGAAGTGTTTTTGTGTTGTTTTATAATTTTTGTGATGTAACTGACAAGCCCACTGTTTTATGCAGCACAAGAGGAAGAATCCTGTAAATTCCTCAAAATTAAACATGTGAAAACTTGTCTTGCCAAGTCAAGATTGTCACTTTATTTCCCATAACAAAGGCTAGTGCGATAGTACACAGCGTGTGGAACAAAACCTGGCCCTGGATGAAGCACTCTTAAACGTAAGTCAAAATTCAGCTCATTAAAATTCGTACGTTCCTTTCCGTTATTTAGCTGAAATTTGTTCTACAATAACTTATCCAGAATTTACATTGTCAAACAATTAATATCTTGACTTTGTTTCGTAAGAAATTTTGACTTAAGTCTAAGATGGTTTTGTGATTACAGGGCCAGATTCTGAAGGACATTAAGTTGTGGTTGATTGGATAGAATATGGGTACTTGCCTTTTAATCCTAAGGTTAGTTAAGATGGTTCAGTCCCATTCTCAAAGGTAGAATTTTCAATATTTCCCTGCTTCCATTGCTTACAGTACCAAAATGGCAAGCAGTGATCAACAATAATCTTTCATGTAGTTTTACATGAAATTTGTTTAGGGCAATCTTGTCTTATGCCATTATGGCATATCTCGCGGTATGTCACAAGTGGTGCCCAAAGCCCAAGGTCGCCACAACCCAAATATGTATATATGTGAAAAATCTTGGATTTATTTATTCACTAGGTGGGTGTTTTACGCTTATTTCACGTATACAACGGCGGCCGGCATTATCGTGGGAGGAAACCAAGCCGATTCTGGTGGCAACCCCCGACCATCGCTGGTTGCTGGAATGCCTTTCCATGTACAGCCGGAGCAGAAGCCAGCATGAGTTGGAATGAACTCACAGCGACCGCATTAGTGAGAGGCTCCTGGTTATCTGTGCCACGCTTGCACGCTAACCACCTAGGCCATGGAGGTCTCAATAATTCTTTGAGGGTCTTAGTCCTACATCTACAGTAGGCTACACCAATATGCACACAGAATGTATCCTACGAATGTCAGTTGAGTCGTGTAGAACGACTTAGATGCTGAAATTAGTAAAGGTGTTTTGGTATTAGATCAGAGAATCCAATAAATATATGTACCGGTAGGTGAAAGGAATTCGGGTAGTAACACGGGAAGTCACTCTAATGATTGAATTTCGAGACGTGAAACGTGTTGAATTACCTGCCCTTGGCGGGCACCTAATCCGGAAACGGAAGTTCGGAGATAACCATAGTGATGATGCGCAAGCCAACTGCTGTCAAGAAACATGTCAGAGTTGAGAAAACGCTTGTCGAGTTTGGTTTTATTTTGTTGAATTAACAGTGTTCGCTGCGTAAAAATGGAACTCGCTCAAGACAGCGCAGCTGTGGAGGCTACCGATGGACAAAACGCGTGAGTGTGCTGCTAGTTAAGGGATTTTTAATCCATAAAAATAATGATATGTTGTTAAAAATGACAAGTTGAAACTACAACAACATACCGCCAAATAGCACAGGATGACAACGCCATGCTCTGTTATATTTGTACTGACGCTCGCGTGGTCATGCCTGGGTCCCTTTCGCCCTGGTGGGAAGAATTGTAACATTTCGGAAAAACAGTCGATTACTAACCTACCACGCCCGCCCAGTCACTCCTTTACAATGCTTAGGGTACTACGGCATCAGACTTAAAATCCCGAGATGTCGATCATCCTAAAGTATCCATTCAAGTCCAGCTTCTCTGCTGACTTGTCAATTACAAAATGACCACTGTGTATACAGCGTGCCTGCACTCTCCACCTCCACACAGCTGGAATTTGAAACGGCTGACCCATACTGCCCTCATTTGTGAATGTCACGCATATCAAAACAACAGCACATGCTCTAGTTTGGTTCCCTGGCCCACAATATGTACATATCATGTCAAGGGGACTAAAACCAGCTATCGCGTCAAGGTATGACAACAAAAGGACATCATACCTGGTATTAGAAAGGAGGGATAGTTTTGTATCCAGCTGCCTGTTGGCGCATGTGCACTGTGTCGATGACGGCCATTTCGTAAATGTGAGTGGAGATGCTGGACCTAATAAATATGGATGGATATTTAGCTTTTGGATGATCGACATCTCTGGATTTTAAGTCACGTGCCCTAGAACCCTAAGCATTGTATAGTAGAGACTGTAGGGCGTGGTAGGTTAGTACTTTATATAAGTATTTAACTGGTAAATCATTTGTTGCAGAGATGGATCTCCGATTTGAGTAGCGCTTTAGTAGAGTTTTAGTGTAAAACGATATTTGCTGTGTGACAGTGTTTGTAGTTCTCAAGGGAAAGTGTCAAATAATATTCACCTTCATGCACATCTATCACTGTTAGTTTTTAGATAGATTGTATATTGTGTATTTGAGTACTGAGACTTACCTCATAGAAAAATCCCATTGACAAGTTCACATTTTCGCTGCAGGTCACTGGTAATAGCAGTCAAAAATTGTAACAGCAATCTCAGTTGTACAAATCCCAAATGTGCATGTACCAGTGACAGCTGTGGATATAGGGGCTACCTTTATTTTAAAAACCTGCACGCTTAATATCCTTCTTCGAGCACTATGACACATTGCATCTCATTTTGCTTTGTAACTCTATCCTGTACACGTAGCTGCGCCACACAAGTCATGTTTTTGCAACTCTGTAACTGGCAGTAATAGACAGATGCATTTTCAGTGGTTTCATTCATTCTGTGTTAGCATCAAACATCTTTGTCAAAACACCAATCACATAAATAAATAAATAAGTGATCTCCCTCCTCATTCAGTGCAACCTGTGGATGGTCGTGGGTTTCCCGTGGGCCATGCTTGGTTAAATGAAATATTCTTGAGTATGGCGTATAACACCAATCAAATAATTAGATAAATCTTTATTTAACATCTGTCATCTACCTTATTGCTCTACCGTCCAATTAATGCCAGAATATTGATAAGGAGGTAGTCTTTGACTTGTTTAATTAGGCTGAGAACACTGACCAATAGGCATGGTGATTTTAGAAATATTTGGATATGTTATAACCTTGGCTGCTAGACCTCAAGTCATTCAGATTTGTTTTTAATGGCAATCTAATCAAGTATTACCTCTCAGGAAGTGTGTCAACTTTGTTATGTCCATGACAGTGAGGCAAAGTACATGTGCTTAGCTATAGAAGAATGCAAGAGACTAAAACTCCTTGTGGTCAAAGCTTAGATTGACCAAATCAATGTTCATCAGTCTCCTTCTACCATGTACAGTACCAAACTACCATTTGCCTGGTCAAGGGGTTTATTAGACCTGTTAGAAGGCAATTACCCGCTACCTGTGGGCTGAGGCCAGCTACTTGAGTAAATTTTTAGCACGTAACCATCTACTTTGACCAAAGTTTATATTCTATTTCAGTTAACTCTTTGTTATGTACCTGATTATTTTTCCAGGGTAGCCTTTTACTTATAGGACAAGGTAGCACCTTGCTAAAACATATTTCAATCAAAGGCAGGATTCTCAAGCTTTCTGAAAAGCATCATACTTCATCATTTTAATGAGATTTCAGCGAATTACATGTAGAACAAAATGACAATACGACACAAATGGCTGGCGTGTATTGAGGCAGACATCTTGAGAATTTTATCCCATCAAACAAGTTGCTTTCAAATTTCACAGTTTAAGCTGTGATGTAGCCTTTACCTGTTCACTCCATGAAGTAACATACGATAACACAGAATTACTGCATAAGACATCATTTTCAGATCGTTTACAATGATTTAGTTATGTGTAACCGAAAGGCCATTTCGTGCAGTGTTATGGGATAGGTGTGCATCATTTACAAACCACCACAGGTGTAAAATTAGTTAATTTACAAGCTATATAATATTTATTTATTTATTTATTTATTTGATTGGTGTTTTACGCCGTACTCAAGAATATTTCACTTATACCACGGCAGCCAGCATTATGGTGGGTGGAAACTGGGCAGAGCCCGGGGGAAACCCATGACCATCCGCAGGTTGCTGGCAGACCTTCCCACGTACAGCCGGAGAGGAAGCCAGCATGAGCTGGTCTTGAACTCACAGCGCCGCATTGGTGAGAGGCTTCTGGGTCACTACGCTGCGCTAGCGCGCTAACTGACTGAGCCACGGAGGCCCCAGCTATATAATATTCAACGATGGTATGACAAATTATGTCAGACAGTAGCAAACTGTCTGGGCTCAAACTACATTCCCAGTAGACCCCAGGCCTATTTAAACACGGTGTTCAAATTATACAGGGAAGTCGTGCACCATCCTGATTTTCATTTTTTTTCTGTGTTTCAGATTTAATACTGTTTTTATATTTTTTTCTCTCTTTCAGTGTTAATTATGGCTAATACAGTAACAGTACAAGAAAAAGTTGAATTGGTTTTTATGTTTGGAAGAGATGGGGCGACACACCGCTCTGTAGCTCAAGCATTCAACCTCAACCTGGATGGTGTGTGACTTCTGGGACACCCTGTTCAATTACATTTTTTGTCTTTCATTTTGGCGTTCAGTCAGCAGTTTCTAAATAATAAATATGTCAGTGAAAAGTTTTCATTAGGGATGCCGAAGGTTTATGGGAATGAGAAGATAGCATCTCATTGGACAATGCTGACAATTAATGAATTCTTATAATATGATTATTTTTTCTCTAAATTTAGTAGAATTAAAGAATTTAAATTTTGCTCCTTTGTCTTTCTCACATACAAGGGATGATTTTTTTCCCTGTTTTCTTTTATAAAATACAGAAAAGTTATTGAAATGCCATATTCAAGCAGAAGTGCTGTCTGACGTCTGTGATAACTAGGTTAACACTGTTCTCATCTTAGAAGCCTATAGATCAGCCTCAGTAGTACTTAGAGCTATTGCCATTTGTTTCAAAATTGACCATGAATCTAGTTGTACAACAATCCTATTTTAATTTTGTAAACATTTAACAGGGGTCAAAATCACCAGTACAACTTCTCCATAGGTTTGGACCTGAACCAGGAATCCCCCGTGCATCTACATGTACCTGTTACTTAAACAGTTCAAGCAGCTGTGTCTAATTTCCGAGAAAGCTATTTATCACTTGGACTTCATCACCAAAGTCCACAACTTTTATCTGTAATAGGCTTACTGCTTTGATTATAATACAGAAAATTCCTTCGACGTTAGAGAGCTGAAGTAAACGTGACGTCATCTTGCCGCCGATAATGGAGATGAGATGAAGCTGTAGCAAGATGAAGTTTCACTAAACTTTTACTGGTTTGAAATTAATCTAAAAAAATATTTAAAGCCGGCTTAAGATACTTTGAATGGTAGTCTTTCAGTGGACATAGATGTGAGTCAGGTGTTGTCTTTCATTTTAAAATGATTTATTTATTTATTTGATTGGTGTTTCACGCCGTACTCAAGAATATTTCACTTATAAGTCAGTGGCCAGCATTATGGTGGGAGGAAACTGGGGAAAAGCCATGATCATCCGCAGGTCGCTGACAGACCTTCCCCATCCGGCAGAGAGGAAGCCAGCATGAGCTGGACTTAAACTCACAGCTACTGCATCGGTGAGAGGCTCCTGGGTCTTTACACTGCACCAGTACGCTGACCATTATAAAATGATAAAAAAAGCCCTTCACGTGCATACATGTATAGATGTGCAAACAATAAAGGAGCAAAGGTCAGTCCAATACTTTTGACAATAAACTTTGTGCAGAATTACCTTTGATCTATATGCTAGCCTCATACACATCATCGTTAAACTAGCATTCTAGTTACACGGACAAGTGTGTGTGAGAGAGGGTAGGTTCAAGTTTCTACCTAATTTATTTATGTCATTGGACGGTAACTGAGCAACTTTCTTTTGCTGGTCTTCATCACTTTTTAAAGTGGACCAATGGTTAGAGCGTCCACCTTGAAAGTCGACAGCCATGTGATCAAACTCAGTCGGGTCACAACAGAGACTGTCGCTTGGTACTCACTGCAGCACTGAGAGGCAAGATGAAGAAAATAGAACTGGTTGCTCTGTGTCATGTAAATGGGTCTTTGGCAGGATACTTCAGTAACGAAATACTTTGGTGGCATGGCGCAGTGTTAAGTATGACGTAAAACCTCGAGTATACATACACACATACTTGATCACTGATCCATAAGATGTTGTTGATGTTGCCTATGTTTGTTAGGACAGCACCTGCTAACCCGGACTCTGCACAGCCGAGCCAGGAAGAGGAGATGCCCACAGCCAGCTCTACAGCTCTGCAATTCTTACAGTCCATTGGTAGGTGTCTGGGAATGTGTGCACAGCCATGCTTTGTACAAACTACCCTTCTTATCCTGCAAGAAGAATGGTTTGGCATTAACCGTTTATACCTGTAATAGAAGAAAAAAAAATTGATGGGTAGATGTTGAACTCCATGATGGTCAGGTTTATGGGTAGAGGAAACAAGACTGCCTTAAGTAAACTGAGGTACCTCACAAATCTAGCAAGAGCTCTATTCAAACTCATCACCTCATTTATCAAGCCCTGTTTAGTTAAGAGATAATGTTCCTGCTATGAGTGTCTAGTGGCACTTTTATAGTCAATAAGGTGGACGAGGTTATTATTTTAGGTCGAAGGCGTAGTTTTTGTTTTAGCATGTCCACCTTATTGGCTATGAAACTGCCGCTAGACACCCATAGCAGGAATTATTATTTTAATTCTGTAACCCTCCCCAAAACCCATACGATGTAGTGTTCAATGGTCCCAGCAAAGTTATTCTAAATAGTGCGTGACCTGCAATGTCATACACATCAGGCAAAACCATCGTTTCTAGACAAAAGGGGTACCTAACCAGTCTATAAGGCAAATGGGGCTGTTAATTGGTGAAGTGGTTTGAACGGTGAAACATTTCTCACCGTGACATGAACATGGCTGCCAAGTGTTGTTTACATATGGTCTGCAGCACACTGATTAGTTCGTGATGATGTTCAATCTATCTGTGGCATATTTGTCTTCACTGGGAATGAAATACAATGTTGCAAATCATCCACCATATACTGATTACATACATGTATGTGTATCTTTATCCTTTCTGTGAGATCATGATTTCACAATAGCTTTTGCCGCTAATAGAATGAAATTAACAATGTCGCGAGACGTTCAGTTTACACCTGACTTGTGATACATGTATCTGTCCATTCATTTTTGTCAGCGAAGACAACATCCCATTTCATGATAGACTGGTCGGTTCTATTTATGTCATCGGTCGAGCATTTTGCATATGCACCAAAGGGAGTAAAACATGAGAGTTATCGTCCTTGATCGTCGTACATGTAATGCGAAAAATGTCCAGGGTTACAGAATAAGTGATAGTTGCAGCAAGCCACTGGTGTTACTGTCTGAGCCTGAAGTGAGGCAGTGACAGTTCCTCGGTCATTTGGTCACTTAGTTTTGATATCCCATCTTTTGATATTTGCCATTCACTCAAGGAGGGCCTCCATGCAAGACGACATGAACTTTTCATGGGATATTGTGAAATTATCCTTGTTGGTACGTAATGCACATCGAGACGTGAAGACATCCCTGTCTAACAAGCAGGAAGCAAAATTTTACATGTACCCTAATTCCTCTACCTTTTTCCATACCAAAGAGCAACTTGCACTGCAATTTATGCACATTTATAAATAGATTTTGGACTACATTGGTTGGATTGGCCAATATCAGAGCCTCATAAAAAGTATAATTTTACCAATCTGAACGGCATAATACCTTTAGAATATGCTTAAATAAACATCTTCCAAACAGGTGAAATGATTTCAGAGTTACACTATCTACAGTGTATGTGCAAAATTCTTCAGTTCTGAGTTCTTTTGCTTTAAAATTTTGAGCAAGAGTGAAAGTGTTGAATTTTTACTATGATTGCTATACAGGAGGAGAAGATTACAAGTATCTGCTGTTTAGAGATGACCTTGTCACAACTTCTGACACAGGACGTGAACTGGGCGAGTTCAGCGTTTCTGTGGAACAGACCATTCGCAACGGAGAGAATTGCTTCTTGGTGCATGCTAATAGCCATGGTGCTATTGACAATGTTCCATGTGGCACATCGATTACAGCGCATGTGTCTGAACGTCTGGAGACGTTAGAACAACACCATCATGAGTATGTCAAGGTAGGAAAGTATATTCAGTTCAGGGAATCCTTACCAGATTGCAAAGGTGGAAATTTTTTTATTGTTTGTCACAAGAAACAGGAACGTATAATTTATGTTTTCTGCCTGTGTGAAAGTTTCCAACCTTACACATCTTTCATGGACCAATAAAACATTATCCTTTTTTTTCTTTTCTTTTTTTTTCAAAATGCATAGCTGCAAAGAAATGCTGTGCTTTTTTGTGAAACTGTAGATACATGCTGTGATGTAACTTCATTAACCTCACAATGTTAGCGGACGATGACACTTTTGTTTACGTAGTCTAACATCCATTGAAGACCGCTTATCTTCCACCATTATGGTGTGTATGTCTCTGGGGGAAAGTTTCTCAGTAATTTGCCAAAGGCTGGTGGTTTATGCTAGGTATTTGTTTACAACCACTTTTTTTTGTATGTGAAAAAGTCTTGAGTATGGGGTTAAAACAAGAATCAAATCAATACTCTTATTCTTCAAATTTTTCGTCTATGAAAGAGCAACTTTCAGTGCAGTTTATGCACCTTTTTATATGATTTTGGAGATAAGACTACATTGGATAGATTGACCAGTTTCATGGCTTCAAAAAAAAAAAAAAAAGTATAATTTTATCAGTCAACACAGAATAATGCCTTCAGAATATGCTTGAATAAACACCTTGCAAACATGCGAAAAGGTTGAAGAATTACATTAATTAAATCCATTTAGGTGTACTGTTTATATGTTTATAATGTGTTTTCTCTCCAGCTTGAAAACTGCCCCTTGGACAGGAAGACTGTGTTAATCAAGCAAGCTGATAACTTTGTTGTCAATAGAGTCATCACTCAAGGGGAGGTAAGCATAGAGGAGAGAAATGAAATGTTTTTTTTACTATTATTTTGCTTTGCCGTAAACTTTAGTTTTTACATTATTTCTGTTGAATCATGACTCTGTTTACATGTTGGGGTGCAGGGCTGGTGACTGTGGCTTTAACATGCTCAGAGTGTGGGTTCAATTCTGGCCTTGGGCAATTTGAGATTCTCCTGCCTCCACTGTTACTAAGTCCTTGTTTGCAGTCAGAGGACTTACAGGGCCGTTAAAAGAAAACAACACAAATAATTTAACCTTTGTTATTTTGGAAGAGGCGTGGAAAGGAACCTAAAAGGCCTCTGACGTGCTTAGTAACTCTAGAATTCGATTTTTAATCTGGAATACTTAAAAAGCTGTTGCATACACCATAAGGCAAAAGGGCAAAGCAGGGATCATGTGACGTCACAGCAGAAACTGCTGTTCAGTCTCGGAATAGAGAAAAAACTTGCACTTGGATGGTTAAAATTGAGAACATGTCTGGTGTCCTTGTAGGTATAGATGTCAGTTAGAAAGTGGATTAAGTAACAGTATTATCGTTAACCTATATATATTCACCTAATGGAGTGCAATGTTTGTGATCATCAGAGGGGTAATGCATGTTCGCTGTAAAGTCTACCGGTCAACTACCTTCCATTTTTGTGGAAGGCCTGTTGGTCGAGTGGTCTAGACGGTTGACATGTATTGCTGGTGGTTTGGTGCCTGACTCTGAAGTCGCTGTTTCAAAACCCGCAGTGGTCTCAGCCAAATTTCAGCACTAGAATCTGTGCTATATTCAGAAAGTGTAATCCCTATTAACCATAATAGTGGTGTCCTTTTGCCAAGAATCTCTTTGTTCCTGATTTTTTTCCCCTTTCATGTTTATCAGAAATGTCATATTGTTCAACTCTCTTTATCAGGATGTACAGAAGTCAACACAGTCATTTCCAGTGGATAAAATGGCTGGCTTTATATCAGAAGGTAAATTAAGGCAAATCAGATAGTGCTCAGAAAAGCTGAACTCGCTTATTCATCCTCTTGTAAATCATGCTGCTTTCCTTTTGACTGTTGCATTCGAATTCTTGTGGAGAAACACTCCATGATGATCTTTAAGCTTTTCAACCTCTAAAGCACTTTTTCCAGTGGAATTTATGCTCAAAGTTATAGTGAAACTGATGCTGAAAGTGATTTGTTTGCGTCACTAAAGATGCAAGCTTCATAAAACTGTCCAAAATTATTTCTCTACGCTCCATATTTCTCTGAGAATGTTTCTTAAATATTGGTCGCAGTGGTGGTTGAAAAGTCTGAAGAATTCTGGTAGAGAAAAAAACTGCTAACTTACATGTCATCAATTTACTGGATTTCACAACTTTTGTGAAACCAGCCCACGTTACCGGTCCTTTCCATGTTTGCTGGGCGAATGAACATTCAAACTGTCTCAGCTGCAGCCTTAAATCAGGAGATTTATCAGGTACATGTACCTGGTGTCTCAGGTGTGGTGGTTTCCTCCGACGTCCGATGTTGTAATAGGTTATCCCCACGTTTTCGAGATACGTCATTGCAACAGTTGTGTGATGTCATGTTGATAATACAATGTCTTAGTTTTCCTGCATGGTAGGGCTACTTACCAAAACAATGCTGATCTCACATTGTGGGAAGGTTTGTCAGTATCTTGCCAAGGGTTGATGGCTTAACACTCCAGGCTCTTTGGTTTTCCCCAAACATAAGACTGGTCAGCAGCGAGCAAGTGAAATGAATCAAATAAATTAATAAACAAGGAAGATTGACGTTGTTATATAAACAGTGTTCAGGTACGTGTAATATGTTTGATATTGTATCATATGTTTGATGAAAGTTTAGAATTCCACTAAATTACTCATTGTGCCTGATTCTGGGAGATATATTTTTTTTGTGTGAGGTTTGTTAGGACAGTAGTTTGATTCAGCACAGTTTTTTTGGTCTAATTCTCTATTATCCCTTAGAGCTTATCGCAGACAAGAGCTAACAGCTGAGGAAAAATACTCTCGAGGATATTTGCTCAGCTGCTCCGTGTGCTTTGCATGTGCGTGTTGTTTTTGATGAGATTTCTTCCTGTCAAAGCTGTTCCACAAATATGTAGCAAGTTTGATATTTTATGCACTCGCAAGGGGCAGATCTTACCGTATGGGGTGACACTGAACTATCAGCTGAGCTGAATCTTTCAGAGAACCAAAGAAAAGCCATGAAAATGTCATTTGAGTTCAAGATGGCGGAGGCGTGAGACATGTAAGGTCCGTTTGAATTTTTTCGCTCTCAGAATTTCAATTTTGTGTTTGACATGCATACCAAAGCTATCTGAGAAATCGTATACCTGTCTGGTTTAACACCGTGGCTATTTCCTCTATAGCTTGCTGCCACCTATCCCGGTTTTTAATATCGGCAGACCTGACATCATATAAGTAAGGATAATCTGGCCAAATATCAATAATCTTGTCGTCTATAAGTATGTCAGTCGTCAATTCACAAGGGCTCGCCATCTTGATATCATTTGACAAATTAAAGTTGTTTTAATTGGTTGATACAATTCTTCCCCCAGCTGATAGCTCAGCGTCACCCCACACAGTGAGATTTGCCCCTTGCGAGTCCGTAAAATATCAAAGATGCTAGGTATTTGTTGCAGGGCTTTAAGAGGGAGAATTCTTACCAAAAACACCCTGCACAGAGCAAACAGCTTAGCAAACTGCCTTAAGAGTATTTTATTTCTCAGCTCTACGGTAAGCTTAAGTTTCTGAAGCATGTAAAGGCCTTGAAATGATTAAAACTTTTGATGCCATTACTTTAGTTTTTCCAAGAAATAAGGAACTTTTCAAACTTCACAAAAAAAAATGCAAATGGCCCTTTAAGATAGATAAACCAATCAGAATTGACGTGTCAGTTGCCAGAAGCTAAATTCTACGTGAATTCCATAAATACAGTGTATTACATTATGTGACGTACAGTAGTCCCCTGACCTCTGTTGTCTGAAAGAATCGCTCCAAAATTGTTGTCGCTAAATTATTAATAAAATTATTAATTGTAACCTTCACATGCCAGTCATCTGTCTTGTTACCATGGTTACAGGCTCAAACCTCCTCCTACACCGCTTGATGATACAGAAGGGAATACCACAGAACTTCCAGCTCCTCTCCTTTGACTCCGACAGCCACGTCTGCCAGGCCACCTACGTAAGTCCAGCCTAGCTTGAGTGGCTCCCTCTGGTGTAGAGCCAGCAAAAAACCCTTTCTTTACAAATAGTCTGAGATTGCTCTGATGTTATATGGCTTGACAAAACTTTGTTCAGAAAAGGATGGCCCCAAACCATTGTTAGAAACACGCTCCATTATAAAAGCTGATGCAGTTGCTGTAGCAGTTGGTCACAGTGTTTGATGCAGAATTTTCCTGTCCAATAAGTTTCCAAGGCCTTTTATTGTTTGCGGTAACATATGTCCCTTTCCTATTCATCTGTCGATTTATTGCAAGCGCATTGTGGATTCTTTTGGAAGGCTTTAAGCCACCCACTTTTTTGCAAGCTCTGAAATATTTGACAAGGGCAGGTAACTGCATCAGGTTTGAAGTGGAATGAATGAATGAATGAATGATTGTGGCTTAACGCCATGTCGGCAATATGTCAGCAATATTGTGATGAAAACATGTTTACACAAGGAGGTCAGGAATGGTTTTTTTACATGATGGGAACATTAAGAATCAAGACAAAAAGACGAACATGGTTAAAAGAGGTTAAAAAGAACCAAATCTCATTAAAACTCTTGTTAAAATCACAAGATGTTTTAGAAAAGATAATCTAGAAATGTGTGTATAGAGGTTTGAAGTGGAACACGCTCAGGCATTGAATTATGACCGTCGTCGGTCTATAAATGTTTTGCCAAACTTACATGTAATGTCAGGGCAATCTTGGACTAAGTTTTACTCAGTGGATTCAATCTTACCTATTTCTTATACTTATGTCAAACCATACAATATTCAGAGAACAAACTACAGAGCAGTCATTTTAAGTTCAGTTCCAACTGCTTAAAATTTTGAATCAAGAATTCTACTATTTGCTGAGACAGAAATATTATCTGCATAATTGTCACAACTTCTCCAGTAACCTGTAGGAAACTGTTTCCACACAGTTGTGTCATCGTGGTTGACCAAGGATTTTTGTGGTTATTATTTACTGATCCATGTATATGTAGGTATTAAGATTTCTTGTAAAGAAACAGGAAGAAAAAATTAGATAACGTAGAGATGGGAAATGTATTTACTATGTACATCAAATGATAAAACTTTTTAGAGTTAAACACCTGGCAAGTTTGAGAGGCCGAATCCTTGTGCGCAAGATTTTTACGACCCTTAATGAAAATAAATTTTTAAGAATTTTGTGAACTTGGTATTCAGCATCCTTATAATGTATGGTGTAAACAATATCAACTATTCTGAGTAGTTTTACAGCTTTGTTTGGCTTGTTTCATTACTAAAAAAATTGTTGTGAATTTACTGTAAATCTTCGACCATTTCAACCACTAAGGCATTTTATGCATACAGTGATTATTAAAATGATGCTAAAATGATTTGTTTGTGTCACTAAAGATGCACGTTTCATTAAACTGTGCAAATAATTTCTCAACACCCCATGGTTCTCTCAGAATCTTTCAAAATATTGATTTCAGAGGCAGTTGAAAAGGTTAAAGAATTTAATAGGGTATGTAAAATTTTTTTGAAATATGTTGTTACTGGAAACAAGCCTTTATGTTGTATCCTTGTGTGTGATTGTTACAGAAAAAGTTAGAAGACCGCACCCAGGTTGTAGATGGTGTAGAACTGAAGGTGTGGGGAATAGAAAGGACAATCCACTCTAAATCTGATCTGCCCACCACATGGCAGTCGTACTTCACAAGTGATGGGTGAGTAGTAGCTAATTCCAGAGCAGTCGACAGAGGAGTGGGGTGGGAGGGGGGTGTGTGTTGGGTAGTGGTAGGAAGAACAGCAGCCGTGAGGATGTTCATCTAGAAGAAACACCAGCCGCCAGCTGCGTTTATTAAGTCCTTCAGTGTGTGTGGGTGTGTAACAGCTAATTATTGATCAGAAGAAGAGGTCTCACTTAAGGAACAGAGGATCAAGTTGTTATAGGCTGGTACCTGTATAACAGGGATGGTACGGTTTACCCTCTGTCTGTACTTCCATGTCCATAAACACGTAGACTTTGTTGCTATATGGATGAGTGGTAGGATTTGTTCATATCTTGAGAATCTGAGTCAGTGTCCAAAAGTAGTGAAAGAGATGTTAAACAAAATGTTACGGGTGGTATCTTAAAAAGTACTGCATATACTGAGCTCAGGATTTCCACACATGTAGAGCACAATATTACGAGGGATATGTTATCATTGATTCACTGTAGGCATATTAAATACAAAACTTCCTCTCTTGGCATTCAGCATGAAGGGGATAGTGCTACGACTGGTTGACCCTTATCAGTATAATGGCTCGGGCGGGGCGGCTTACTTGCCTTTGGTAAGGCTTCTCAATGAAGCAGCACTAGATAAAAGAGCGGTGGAAATCCGTCCTGCAACAAGGAGGCACATCACATACGTCCTAAGGATTCCTTTGTCGTCATATGACTGAAAAATTACTAAGTACAACGTTAAACCCCAAGCACTCAATCACTCACTATTAAATACAAAAAAAAAAAAAAAAAATTCACACTGTAATATTTTGTGCATTAGAATCAATTTTAAACAATTTTATAACTTCAGTACTTCTATCATTATGTTGAGCTGAAGTTTTCCATTCATGAGTGTTCTACAGGCAAGCACTTTGGTGGCATTGTCACCAAATCTAAGATTGTCTCTACCAAAAGAGAAGGTCACAGGTTTGCACCACGTCTTTCATTCTTGTCACATGGCATTTTTCTATCTTTTCCTTCAAAATGGTTCATGGCACTGAATTGAAACGTGGTACACGTACATGGTTTCCCCATAACAAGTACTCTCCCGGGCCCTGCCCAGTTTCCTCCTACCAAAATGCTGGCTGATGCGTATAAAAGAAATATTCTTGTGTACAGCGTAAAACACCAATCAAATAAATAAATAACAAGCAGCAGATAAAGTTTGTAAATTATGCTGTTTCATCCAGTTTGGATTAAATTTTTGCTCTTTCTGTCCATTTATAAATTAACCTAAACAGTTTTCTCAATATTCAACCAGCAATAAGATTTTTTTTTTTTTTTTTTTTTTTTTGATTGGTGTTTTACGCCATACTCAAGAATATTTCACTTATAGGATGGCAGCCAGCATTGTGGTGGGTGGAAACCGGGCAGAGCCCGGGGGAAACCCATGCCAATCCGCAGGTAGCTGACAGACCTTCCCACATACGGATGGAGAGGAAGCCAGCATGAGCTGGACTTGAACTCACAGCGACCGCATTGGTGAGAGACTCCTCGGTCATTAAGCTGCAATAGCGTGCTAACCAACTGAGCCACCAGCAATAAGACAGCTTAACTTTAGTGATAATAGCATTTGCCTCAAATGTCTGGATGCCCAGGGATCAAACCTGTGTTGGATCAAGGTGAAAGACTTTAGATGTGGTACTTTGCTTGGTAATTGGTTGGCCCGGTGTCAGTGTAATGTGACTGGGTGGACTGTCACACACAACTAGTGATGAAACATCATTAAGAATGACCCAAGTATACAAAATAGAAATGCAAACCAAAACTGTGATTATAGTCCTACCAGAATGCTTGTTTAGATGAGTTATATGAATTGTGTTTTAATGGCATGATCCACTTGTTCAGCCTTGGTTCCAGACCTACATATATTAGCTGCATTAAACTATTTTGAGTGGATTTTACATGCATGTGTCAGAAGTCTCATTGTTCGTACATGTATAATGTAGTAGAAACACATAAATGTTTTTTTTTATTAGTGTCTTAAAAATTTTGTCTTAAAAAATGAAAGAGCATTGAAAGCATCATAATAAATTCAGTAAAGGAAATAAAACTTAATACTAGTAGTACTGTCCACTAAAAAAAAGGTACCTAGTGGTTTGTTTTCATGTCATGGTTTTTATCTTGTTGTGAAATACTGATAACAGGCATTTGGTTGTAAATGTTTACTTTCAAGGGTGTGTATATATATATTGTAGATTTCTCTCAAGCCGTGTTCAGGTTGGGTCGCCAGTGACAATGAGGTTAGCTAGGATTCCTCAGCCCATAGTCAGAGGTGAGACCAAAACGTTTACCAAACCAGCTTCATGCGCATCATGCGCTGAATTATTTCCTGTAAATCTTTCATTTATTTATTCATTTTAAGTTAAGTTACCATGTATGTGTAGAGCATGAAAAGCACAGACATACTTTTGTTCAAATCTGGCAAGCATCAGTTTGGAAATCAGGACAATGTACTTTCATTTTCATTTGAAGTGGCAAGTGTAACTCGTCTGTATTTGGAAAGAATGATTCCAGTGGGGAACTTCAGCTCTAAAACATTTTGCTGGTGAACATTTTTCCACTAGGACCTCACCCTACCTTCCAGTCAAACTTTAAAACAACCTTTCTAATATAAAGATCAGAAGAACTCTAAGAATCAGGCTAAATAGCAACTATTTATGAACAAAATTTTAGGTCAAAAACAGTGCATTATAAAAGCACTATTTCTTCTCACTTATTGAATGAATCAAACAGCTCTATAGAAGTCTTCAGCGTACAATGCTACATTAATAGTTTTGCTTGATTTTTAAATATCCATGTACATACATGCATGCATGTATTTATACATGCATGCATGTATTTGTACATGTATGCATGTATTTGTACATGTATGTGGGAGCTGTACAGGACACAGTGTGTACGAGCGAGACACTCTAGCTACATGCAGCTTTAGGCTGCTGTGCAAGCCTGTGTGACCCAAAGTCATTTAGCTATTCGTCAGTTGTCAAAGGTCATTGGTCAACCCCAGGCAACCCCTCATATGCCTTCATTCCTAAATTTGTAATGATATGTTAAGTTAAAATTCCTGAGCATTGCAGTTAACAGCAATGAAATAAAGAAATGAATGTACACATTTGGCCACTACTTTAACGGAGAGGGCTTTTTGTTTGTGGTCTGATGTAAAGAGAACTCAGCCTGTAAGATGCTCATATTTTCTTTTAGATGAGGAGCCCACCAAACCGATCTTCTCGAAGAAACCTCTGAACTGGGAAGAAGATTTGCAACTATTCTCGAAATTTTTGGACAGAAAGGTCAGTGCAGCAGGCACCTGAGGGTGTAGATATCCATGCTTTATTAGTGGTCCCACCTGCCTGAGGGTGTAAATATCCATTTTTGGACAATAAAGTTAGTGCAGCAGGAATCGCCATTTGCACTGTGCTTTATTAATGGCCCCACTTGCCTGAGGGTGTAGATATCCATTTTTGGACAGCAAAGTTAGTGCAGGAGGAATGTCCATGTGTAGTATGCTTTATTAGTGGTTCCACCTCCATCTCCAGGAAGGTCTGTGGGAAGGTCCAGCAACAAAACCCTTAATGTTGAATTGTAAGACTTCAGAGTTGGTCGCAGATTAGCACTACATTGGGCTGTGCATAGGTTATTG
The DNA here is from genome assembly GCF_032854445.1 of Liolophura sinensis. Classification (NCBI taxonomy): domain Eukaryota; kingdom Metazoa; phylum Mollusca; class Polyplacophora; order Chitonida; family Chitonidae; genus Liolophura; species Liolophura sinensis. Next base: position 8,653,715 of record NC_088305.1, on the reverse strand, counting down.
ATGTAAGGGCTTAAGCATAGGCTTTTTAGTGTAGGTACACATTTCCTGGCTTTCCACAACAGTTGTACCATTGAGATTGTAATGTTACAATAGTTTCAGGTACCATTCTACAGTTGATAAGTTGAACAGAGTTGTTTCCCTTTTCTGTCCACCAGGAGGAGCTGAAGTGTGACCACAGCAGCTATATGAGGAATCACCCAGAACTCAAGGCCCTCATGGCAGACTTCATGCAGTTTTTGCTCCTCAGAAAGCCCAAGGATGTCATCGCGTTTGCTGCTGATTACTTCGCATCCTTCTCGTCCGCGATGCCCACTCCGCCATCGTACATGTCTTCTGCAGTCCCTACCCCGTTCCCGCAGAGCCGAGCCAGTGACAGGATGAATGATTTGCGGAAGAACTGACTCCTTGCTGCCTGAAGCTGATTCTACAAAGCCAGTTTTGACTTCTGTCAGAATTAGAACTTGAATCCATGGCATAGTTTGTGATCTTAGTAGTTCAAATCATGGCACCTTTATCTTAACAGAGTACTGTTAGGGTAATTAGGTGCTCCCAATAGTAAACCATTGGATTCAAAACCAAGCATTAAATTAAGATTTCTCATTTTAACATGTCTTTGCGGAATCGGCCACTGGTATAATTTAAAAATCCCAGCTGTGTTCACTAGAGACCTGTTTACTCTGATTAACCCACAGGCACATGTCCTGCTTTACCAATGTTTTCTCTTCATGTGGTTTACACTGCTGGTATGACGAATCCACAGTACAGGCTTGTCTGTGTTTGTTCTTTCATTGTCTCGAGAATTTCATGTTCCCCTTTCATAAAATAAATGTAAATGTGCAAAAAAAAAATAAATAAATAATTTTAAAAATCTGCATGTCAAAATGTAATCTGTTTCAAAATTTTATTCTGTTCAAGGTTGGGAATCTCAAATGAATTTACCGCCTCTTTTCCTTTTTAAGCCTTTCAGTGTTTGTTTTCATTGTTAAATTTCATCAAATGTATGACCATACAGAAGAACTACATGTATATCTGTTGCTGATGTCTATAGTTTTTCTATTTAATTAATACAAAGTCTGTAAGTTGTGGTCATGTATGATTCAATAATTAGAATCGTATTCCTAAATGTCATCTGAACTGATGACAATCTCATAGTTACTTGTAATACATATGTATGCTAAACCAGATTCCTAACCATGGTGTCTATATGTACATGTAGTTGCCAAGGCCATTCTTTAGAAATTCTTTGTTGGACATAACTCTACCGAATCAGAAAAAAATAACAGAGGTATATAGGGCATTCTTGCCAAGGAAAAAGATAGGGGGATCAAAAAAATTAACATTATGAGAACATCTCTCAAAAGGACAATAAAAAGTTACGGCCGTCTTTTTGAAGGGTGAGTTTGATTATGGCCAACAAATATATTTTAATGATGGCCAAATCTCATAGATGTGATGGTACATATGGGTAATGCGGTGGAATTATATATTTTGATTCCGGACGACCGTTTCTGAGCTGGCATGTTTGATGTACACCCCATGTAACCAAACTGTAATAACATACACAAAACCATACACAGAACCCTTCATCCCCTCCATCCCGTCCATCCTTTGTGGGGATTCCTCCCACCAAAATGTTGGTTGCTGTCGTACAAGAGAAATATTCTTGAGTATGGCATAAAACACCAATCAGATAAATGAATTCTTTGTCAGCTGTTAAGGCCTCTTTTTTTTGTTTTTCATCTTACTTTTGATTTAATGTTTTGTTTTTCATGAATCTGTGATACAAAACCAAAACAATAAAAGAATATCAACATTTAATACTGGATATGAAACTGACAGGGTTGAGTGATGCTGATAGGAATATTTGAACATTTTAATTCAGTTCAGTGTAGAGATTTTTTATGCATCTGTTATATCTACAATAGTCTGTTGTGTTTAAGTTGTCTATCATTTCATGTAATAACATAATCTCATTGTCCAAGGTCAAACAATTTCAGGTTATGACAAAAAAACGTGGGGATAACTGCTAAAAAGGATATGTTCAGATGTTTTTTTTTTATCCGGACAACCATATACTAGGTAAGACTGTGTACTGCTGACTTGGTCTGTGAACCACAAAGTGCATTTACCATCCACAAACATATAGAGGATCTTACGATGATTTTGTATTCATCCTTTGTTTCATTATGTTCTAGATTGATAAAGAGAAAAGATTTATATTTATGAATTATTAATTGTCACAAATGTTTGAATTCTGAACTCTACTTACATTATTCATTATTTTTATTGATTTTTTTGTGGTTTCATAAGGTATTAAAGTATGAACTTGTTTTGTGTAATGTGCAAATCCTGTTACTGTGTCCTTTTCTCAGCTTATTTTTTTTTTTATTGTCTCATTTTGAGGCGAGATTTTTTGGAAGTTGTGGAACTGGTTTCTGATTTTCCAGGCCTTAGGTATCCAGATTAAGAGTAAATGAATTCCATGGGTGTTATTCTTGGCCTCTCAGGTGTATGTGGAAGCTTTGCTCAAAGCAGTAACCGAGACATCTAAAAAGGTCTAATATTCTTGGCCTCTCAGGTGTATGTGGAAGCTTTGCTCAAAGCAATAACCGAGACATCTAAAAAGGTGTAACAATGGGGACTACTTTGCACATAGACGGTCAGTGTTTCACTTGGCTAATGAGGTCATGCTATTATGGCCCATCAGACACGAAGAGATCAGTGTGGAACAGGGTTAACTATTATGGAGGACTCGAGTTATCATTCCAACATGTTTGAGACCAGTGATACTTCAGGAATTACATGGTGAGCATTCCAGTGCATAACCATTGACTACCTGACACTATTGTGACACAATATGTGCATTCACACGATCATTTTAAGTGGCAAGTAACATTATAACTTTTGTTTACTCAATTGAAACCACATAATGACTTTGTTTTATTCAAACTGGACTCTGAAATATTAATACAGGTGAATTGAACAATACTGGGCTTACAGTTTCTGAAAGAATCCTTATTCATTGGATTTAAAGAGATTTTTACATGCGGTTTTTACATACATTTTTTTATTTTGTTTTGTCTTGTCTGATTTTAAACATGTCCGACCATTTATGTTTCGTTTTTGATGTTCTCACTATCTCATCGAAAACCTGAACCGCCTCGTGTTTACTCCTTGTTCTGGCCACAATATGGCTGAAATATTGCCGATGTGGCGTTAAGCATAATCATTCATTCATTCATTCATTCATCGAGGAACTCCCTGCAGAACCTGGCCATGTGAGGGCGAACGTTGTCATGCTGGAATGTCACTGGATGGAGGCATACAATTGACAAGACAATGGACCTCATGATTTCAAGTTGCCATTGATAAAACGGAGGCCAGCGCACTGTTCATGACATATGCCTGCCCATACCATAACACTAGCACCACACTACTAGCGTCGGCATAACATCACGGCGCCTCAGAAGGAGCGCCATCAGCGCGATGCAGTTGCAGTCACTGCCCTCCACCATTCCAGCGAATGTGAACAATGGTCCAGGCCAGTGGGATCAATCTCCCTGTATTACACCCTTACACATTCATCAGCAATTGGTGTTGCCGTGTGCGACCGACCTCGGGGATGCTGAAACCCCATGTGAAGATCCTGAGTGGGCGTGGTCACATGTGGTCATTGGCCATGTGAGCTGTTTACGGTGGTCCCAATCTCTCAGAAACGTGTTGTTAAGCGACCGGTGGTGAAATGACTCACATTCATGTGTCCCGACGCATTCGAGATCACGCGCCTTTCTACGTGATCCTACGGTAATGAGGCAAGGCTCGTGTATAGATGGGCATTTATTTATTTGATTGTTGTTTTTTTACGCCGTACTCAAGAATATTTCACTTACACGACGGCAGCCAGCATTATGGTGGGAGGAAACTGGGGGAAACCCACGACCATCCGCAGGTCACTGCCATACCTTCCCAATTACGGCCAGAGAGGGGTGTCAGTATAATGTAACTGGGTTGGGTGTTATGTCTGGTGTCTATGACAACAGCAAGAGCAATAAGCTGTGACGTATGCTACTGTGAGTTCGCAGGATGACGGAATGAAGAAGTGACAATGACGATGTCAATCCATGGGTTGATTACTGCAGTTTTATTTGAACTGTCCATTAATCGTTGTGTAGATCTGAGCAGTAACATATCACGATCCGCAAAAACCATACTCCTTTCAAGTTCACAAAGCTCCTTACACGTAAAACTAAATCTGGACGAACTGTAACTTCACTTATTTGTAACAGATAGTCTAGACTCTTACTCAAAATTACACTCATTTTACACATAACTCAGAGGAAATTAAGTTTTTACATTGTAAGAGCATTGGGTTGACAAACTTAGACAAATACATACCACCATGGGTCCTCAAAACCTAGAAAAACGCAAATTCTGAGCTGCCGTGACAGCCGTAAAACACTCGGTGTCGTTCCTATGGCAACTACGTCACGAACAAGAAAATAGTGAAGGGCGCTAACTCCTGATTTGTATCGACTGCAGTAACAGTGTTGACGGAATGATACTTCACTGACGGCATGGACTCGCTCTGCCACAAGACGGCGCAATATATGTACACACACCTAATGACTAATCGTCATCATATGAAAATTGTACGACGTTAAACCGCAAGCATACAAACATACATACATACATTATCTTAGGCTGCATTAAAAAGTTTACTAGCACGAAACGTTTTATTCATTTCTATCGAGTGTAGCCATAACAAAAAACTCATCACTGTAGAATGCATTCACCAAGGCATAATCAATATTAGCATATATTGTACAAGTTTTGTAACTTTATAGTTGTTTACCACCTGGTCGCTGTGAGTTCAAGTCCAGCTCATGCAGGCTCTCTCTCCGACCGTGCGTGGGAAGGTCTGCCAGCAACCTGCGGGTGGTCGTGGGTTTCCCTCTACCCAGTTTTTTCCCATCATAATGCTGACCGCCGTCGTTTAAGTGAAATATTCTCGAGTACGGCGTAAAACACCAATAAAATAAATAAATAAAATAAATCATTTGAAATCCGAAAAGCTACTGGTTCCATATTGAAGCAACCATCATATTTGAGACCCGAATAGTGAATAATAACTAGCTCAACCGGTAATCCAGACAGCGCTTTACTGCGGACTGTTACATACTTACAGACGCCCTTCTCAGCGCATGTACCGCTCTCCACGCACGCTTTACACCAGTTCTACCACTTGACAAGCTTGACATTTGGAGCATGTGCAACGCACATAGGCAAGTTTACACTTTACCTTACATGTGGTGTTCTCTCGCGGAACTATTTAATCAGCATTCAATGAAATTGTTACGGGTATTCATTCAAACCGTGTTGTGCATACTTTAGGTACTGACGTTCCAGTTCCAGCCTCCGTGACCCGTGTAACCTTGGCGTTGTTCAATATTTCCGTAGGAAATTTAGTTGTGGCATCAGTGATCTAAAGCGAACGTAGAGAGCGGCGCATGCGTGTGAGGAATATGACCCTTACAAAGCAAAGCTTGATATATTCGAAGACACGTCTTTTTGATAACAAATAACGAGCTAAAACAATCAATGTGGTAGTAGCATGTTCGAGTAAAATTATTATTTAAAGTGCCACTCTGGTCAGAATACAAATTGCGTAGAAATATTACAATGATATGAAAGAAATCCTACGAAGTAAACCTAACACTATGTTTCAATAGGGTTTTGATGAATAACACTATTTAACCCATATAACTGAAGATTCCTTGAAAAACATTTCGGCTGTGTGCGTAAAATTTTCCTGATGTGACATGATAATATTCCCTGTTTGACGTCAAATCAGGCAGATGTGACGTTGAGTAAGGCATTTATGCTGGGATGACATCAAGAGCGTTTGAAAGGGCAGCGTCATTGATGACGTCATATGTTCGTGGGTGACGTCACACCAGGCAAAGTGGCAGCGACAGAAATATTTTCTTTCCTTATACTCTGACGAAGTGTACAATATCGGTTTCAATTCAAGGCAATATTTTCACAATTTAGGAAAGCAATTCAGACTATCCCAGTCTTTATTAATTGACCTTGCTTTCAAGACACATGTTTTGACACCAAAGTAGCTCTTTAAGATCTGAATAATGAGTAACGTACTTCTCTTGTATAACGAATAAAGAAAAACAAATTTTCGTTTTTGGCTCAAATGCTGAACGCGCTCGATATGGCGGTTTGCTTGAATAGATCTGAAGGGGACTTCTATCAAATAAACCTATTTCGGCAGAAAGTAATATTTCACACAAGCACAAAATTAGGCTCAACCAGTTATTTCATCTTTTGACTTACCGCTTAGTCATAACGCACAAAAATATTTACCAAACATTTACCTTATTGAATAAACCCACGTGGTGAATCAGAAACCACACTGAGTAACGTTTGAGACTGAAAGGGTCATATGAACTCAGATATTGGTGCCTACCACATATTCTGGAAGTCATATATATTTTAGACAAAAATTCTCGAGATAACATGGATACGAAGCGAGCGTCTGCCGATACACTTTTAACAACATAGAGCGCTCAGGCTTCCGTAGCTGAATCCCGCCGCGTCAAAATCCACATTGCATGCATTGGGGGTCGGAGTTGTGACGTAGAAGCCCCAAGTGCCAGGAATGTCCGGAAAACTGCAGACCATGTACTGACATGCGGCGGTGGTAAATGTGAAACCCCATCCACAGATCACTGTGAAACCTACTGGAGAGAGGATGGGCGAGCAGCTGACAGGCTAAAAGGAATGAATGACTGATAATTGGTTTACGCCATATCGTGGCATGTTTAAACATATTTAAAACAGAAGGCACTGAAGTGCTTTTGACATGATGATGAGAAAATTCGAAAAAAAAAAAAAATAGACGGAAGTGCTTAAATCACTTAAACCCGTCATATGTTATGTAAGATTTTATATGGGCTAATTTGTCAATCTAATGCTAATTTATAGATCAAGTATCCAAAACTTATGGCGTAGTATGCATTCTAAGAGTACTGGGAGTAGCTGGACACTAAAACACAACGATAAACCCCACCCAACATAGGACGAAGAGGGTGCCACTTGGCGCATGAATACCAATCATGTACTCCCATTAAAAATTAAACATTTACTAATTCAGTGTTCACGTTGTGGGTCTTAAAATAAGAGAATAAAGTATCTATATGCACGTACATACCGTTAAAAACCAATTTGTAGAAAAAGACGGAAAAAATGAGCCAGTTGTGTATGCTCTAATGGATGACGCAGGCCAGCCGCAATTTTCATATACAACTTGACGGGTAGTGCCAGCTATTCTCGTGGCAGCAATCTTCACGGTGGCAGCGTCCGCCAATGACACCAAAGCTGCGAAAACAATGCTCACAAATACAAACGTCTTCATCGTAGCGGAAGGTGCGATTCACGTCCAGAACAACCTACCTGCAAAGCAACATAGAAAACAGCACACAGAATGCACGGGTTGAAGCAACTTATTTTAGTGCCGCAAACTCCACAGTTGGCGGTTAAACATTAAACCACAACCAGCGTCTACTTTCACGTTCCGTAGAGGCTCATTGCCTCAAACGAAACAACAGTCCATTACGTTTAAGGTTGTAAACTAAAACACGGTTTTAAAACAATTATTTCAGCATTGTTTTTTTTTTAAATACATACAGTTATTTGGTGCGGTATGTAACGTACTATGAAAGTTATTTCCAACTAGAAGCCAAAGCATTTGACAGGATCTGCTTTCTTTTGCCGTCTTTTATGGTCTTCGGCCGCAATACCCCTGTGTGAGATCGTGCGCAAAGTGGTTTATGTTTTTCTCTTGTCTTCCACATTTCTCTTTATAGTCCCTCACTTCAAGAATTCGGTCCTTTCCATGACAAAGCGTTACAGCTTTCCTCTATTGGTTGGGTTGATGTTTATAAATGGACAAATCTTCCCCTTACAAGGTCGGTTAATAAGTCATATAAGTAAAATCTCGTGAGCATGGTGTTAAGTACCCAATCAATACCCCAACTAGTGCGAAATATTCTGACTTATTCAGCAGACGAAATGACATGCTTTAACTTCATGATGGATTTCTTTTTTTCATGATGGATTTCTTTTAATGTGCTTTCCTGTGTTCATGTAACTGACAAAGGTGCAAGTCATCAGGCACTTGGATCACGAAGTGATAGTGAGGATTTGGTTTTAAATATTCATGGAAATGCTTAAATAGTCGCAAATTACACGCCCCCTAATACAACGGCTTAAACGAAATCAGCTTTTGCACAAAGAACAGTTACACTGTCTAATAGTATCTGCAATTTATTAGACGTCACTGCTCTAGAGCTACTGAAATGCTATTTTGCAATGTAATAAACAATAAAAGGAAAACATTGCAAACGGTCGAGCCTTATGGATGCTTAGACCACCAGCAGAATCCTAATTTATGCAAGAATAAAATATAATGAAAGACTCACGGCATACAGAGCAGCGACGACAGTGCGATAGATTAGCAGATACATTAGTCATTATAAGGTGCTTCTGTAGACTACTGCATTGTAATTTCTAAAGATGATAACAAAATGGCTGCTGAAGACATCGATATTAGCGAAGTCTAACCTCTTCTCGTCTGGTTACTTAGCGAAGCTATGTAGTATAGTATACACCAAAATGTTGCTTTACTTCCTTCACATACAAACCAAAAACTCTCTTCAAATTGCCGTATGAGGAAACACCAGTTAACAAAAGAACAACAAGAACGGAGTTATCAAACAATGTATACATAATGCACAAAGCGCCATTCTCTTACCCGACAAGCTCTTAATATCCTCCGAAATCCAGTAAGTGCTGTAACAGCGTTTTTGTTTCCTTTTAAATCCTCCCTAACGTGACAAAGCAGCCCCAGGCTTTTGAGAATATTTGTTCACTTCGTTTAACTATGTTGTCCCAAATGGGCTGTCAAATAGCCATGACTCAAAGTCAATGTTTCAACAACAAAACACAAGTCATATTAATTAAAAAAAAAACCCAGCAACTTCAGTTTTAATACGTTGATATAATAAATTGTTGGGATGTTTGTTAGCTGATATTAAAATTCTCAACTAACCGTCAACCAACCGTAACGCAAATAAAGGGTAGTCTATAAAATAATGGCAAAGAATGACATGTTTTGATCTGAATATCAGCACATAACAACCTATATACTCGTAGCTTGTTGGATTTCAGCCTGATGTTATTCAGTTGTGGATTTATGAAGACAAAGAACCGCTGAACAAGTGTTTTGAGACTCTCAGCGACCTTTTCTTAAAATATGATGAAAAATACTATCTGATTAACACAGTGGTTTACGTATAAAACTGAAATCCCCTCCCCTCAAATGATAGGCAAGATAAACAGTGGGTTTCATCAAATTCGGAGCAGTTGATTGGGAGGAGATACACGGACAAAAACGTGTCTACAGACAGACGATACCCCCATTACTTTGTTAAGATATGTGGGGAGCGGGGTGGGAGGGGGGGGGGGGGGGGGGCGGGGAGAGGATAAAAATACATCCCGCGCAGGGCGGTGGGTTTCCCCCGGGACTGCCCTATGTCCCCTTACAATAATTCTGGCCACCGTCGTGTAAATGAAATATCCTTGAGCAAGGCGTAAAACATCAATGAAATAAGCAATGCATTCCACTGATTTGTTGTAGCTAACTCATATCTTCACGGGTTTACATAGCTTAATCCATTTGCTGCAGAAAAGTTCTGTAGGCGAAACTGATTACAGCATTATTCTCTCCATTAGTTGATTACTAGTCTGGTGAACCAACGTTCCTCCGTGGTATTCTGTGTTTAGTTTCTACAAATCCACACCTGAGGATCGACGCAGTATGAGTCCGCCTGGTGAGTTTGTTTTTTACATTGCTTGGCACGTTGTTTTGTTCCCCCTGATAAATGAATTATTTCTGCATGGTGTCTCAGTATGTAGTTGTCCTCTGGCGAAGACTCAAACCATGTCTTTTTGACACACCATATACATGTACCCTGAGATATCTCCTTCCCTTCAAATATTTCTATTGCCACGATGTGATTGAAATATTACCACTCTGGCGTGTTTCGAACAAAAGTAGACCACGGAGCAAATCCTCCAAAGCTGATTACTAGATTCTGGTAATCTTGTCGTGTTGTTTTTGGTTTTCTTTTCAGCCTTTCCCGCAAAACGTGCTAAATGGCACATATCCAGTTGCACTCTTGTCTTCCTTCATACATGTTTACGCTGTATTTGCTTTTCGCTATCCCGAAGCGTTTCATGAACACGGGGACACTCTTGTGATGATTTTTGATACTATTTCCGAAAGGTTTTTCACATTGCTTTGATTGCTTAAAAATCTATTAAACTAGAAATAGACTATGGAGTTCATTAAACATATTTTAAATTATTTCACAGAAAGTTACTATTTTTTAAAACTGTTTCATGGACTGTCTTTTAAAAACTGTTAGGGGAAATTCTTATGAAGTGGGTGATATCCTATCACTAAGATGTGGTGCCACCAAACTGTATGCTGATTTGTATGCAATTTTATGGCACAATAGAAATTCTAAAAAAAAAATAACTAAAACAGTCTGAGGGACAATTTTTCCTGCATATTGTTTTTGTTTAATTTACCCCAAAATTAAATGTGTATTAAGCCATAATGTATTTTCCCATACTTAGACGTTTGACAAGTCGCTCCCAAGAGAGTTAAATGTAATTCAAGCATCCATTTTCAGGTTTATGATGGTACCTGTTGAAAGCCTGGAGGACCCCTTCCCATGGTGCAGATGTCTCGTCTTTTTTTCCCAATCCAGGGCCAGAAAAGGAAGAAAATAGATGCCCCTCTCCCTTTTCTGTACTTTAGTCAGCAGACGAATTTCATCTCCACTCGAAATATTCAGCTGCCTATCCCTAACAATATTGGTAGCAGTCTCAACCCCCGAGGCATTTACCTTGTGTCAGATTTTCGTCTTAAACAGACAATATCTTACACTGCAGGATGTACAAGCAGTTACGTCACAAACTGCACGTGCGATAAACGTACTTGTCGTCTGGTGCCATGGAATTTTTTTTTTCAATACTTACGATATTCGGAACGACATGAAATTGAAAATATCGAATTGAAAGTTCTACAATTTTGGGATTCTTCACATTTTCCTTACAGTGTGGGAGATATTCACTATAATTTGTAAAAAGTCGAAAAAATACTGCCCGTGTGTCCATTGATCTTGTGTCAAAGGCTCACGCCCGAAAGAAATTTACAACATTGTTACATCTTACTTTCCGCAGGTGTGACACACTGAACAATTTTTAGTGGAAATGACTTAAGCAGTTCGCTCAGCTAAGCCAGTATACAAACTTAAGTCATTTGCTTAAGTCGAGTTTTGTGGAATCGGCCCCTGCTCCGGCTACACATACTTTACATGCCGTGACGTACATGACGTGGTGTATGACGTCGTGTACATTATACAAATATGATGACGTCATACCACTTATACCCCTTACCACTCAAACAAAATGTTTTTTTTTTTTTTTTTTTTCACGTCCGGGACCAGTTGTTCAAACTGTACTTAAGTTATTCCGGAATTAAATCATAATTCCAGTCTTATCCGAATACAAAGTAAATGCTACTTTAGTCTAGACTAAATTTATTACCACAATTAAATTCGAATTTTAAATTTAAATTCTAAACTTTTGAACAAACTGGCCCTGGTTCTGAATTTTCAAGATGCAATAACAAAGGATATATCTAACAATGTAATGCATCACTTTAATCGGTGAAGGAAATCCTGGCATTTTGATATATTCATCAGGGGAAACCACAAAAACCCAATTTCCACAAGAAGTTTGAAATCTGCAGAGCTAGCCGTACAAATGATCCAACTTGATCGCCAGGGCTTGTGACGGATGAATCCCGACTTTTTGTAATGCATAAACATGAATGGTGTACTATTAAAAAGTTTCAAAGAATCTCTGTAATAAATTTGGTTGGAGGGCTGGAGTAAATTTTGTGGGAATAGTCCAACATAGAACAGCATACAATTTTACGGGTTTCAAGTAGTTTTCACAAAATCTGTTTTGCTTGGAAACCTAATAAAAATCCGAACAAAAATATTTCGGTTTCAAGCCTATATGCAGTTATATGTAGTTTGATGCCGTGAGGAAGAATCTATTTTTAGTTTTAGTTTCAAGTTTAAAGATATGCCTTTTTAAAAAGATTTTTGTTAATGAAAAACTTAATCAAAATTTAAGAATATAGCTTGCGGACGTTTTAGTCAATTGCTTCCTCAGTCATCTGTATCTAGACAAGAAATATAACCTTAGGGCCGGATAATGTAGTTTTGCATAACGTCACTCTTATTAAAATCAGCAGTTTTAGGTCACAAGATATTAATCATTTGTTTAACGCCACGCTCTATATATTTTTCACCTACCCGATGGCGGTCTTTTTATTAGTTCGAAATACGGTGCATTCTGGATGAACGCTGACATTTGGCAAGGTACTTACAAACTTCCTCCGTATGCCGTACAGACCTGCATGCGATACGGGTACAAACTGGTCTTCAACGACAGCAACGTACACAAACTGCTCACAAACGCCTTTAGCTGCTTAATGTAACCGTGTCTGTGGGAATCAACAAGGTCCGTGTGCGCAACCGGAATGAAAATCAGACCTCGCGCACTGCGTGATTAGAAGCAGCTCAACAGAGCCACGTCCCGTTCCGTATCAAAAGAGAGTGCTAAAACACTTTCCTGCATTTATGCTTAAAAATGGATATGTAGGCAAGTTAAATGTTTGGCTTTCTGGTCTGATTATCACGTGTGAGTCACGTCTGACTGTAGATACTGAGTTATACGCGCAGTGTAATTTTGGTCACCTAGCTGTACACACCTACCAAAGTAAACATGTGGGTAATGACCTCTGAGCCCTATAAAAAACCGGGTTATGCAAGGCGGAGAATCGGCCGCAGAAAGGCCTCAGTGCAGTTATGTAAATTGCCGAGTCAGCAGTTTAAAACTTGACTGAAGGGCTCATAATAGTTTCATGGCCATAGAAGGGAAGATTGCTTAGCAATAACCCGCTAAAAATGTACATTCGTTCGAAAGTGACAACTTTTCGTTAAATGAAGCAATGTATTTTTCATATATTGTGTGAAGATCGATGCTAACCACAAAATATTTTTACTGGGAATTTGAGGTATGTGCTTGTGCATACTGTTCTAGACTGGATTTGGTTAACGTCTGTCCTTATAACCTAAATGCAAACTCCATAGTGTGATTAGTTTTGTCATATTTTGGTAATCTCAAAATCCGAATTGATTTGGATTGGGGAGGTTTATTTCCAATCCCAGCCCTGTAACATTCCAAAAACACATCCAGTCATGCTCCAAAATGGAGAAAAAGTGGGAGAAACCGTATATTTCATGCCGCCATTCTCTTCACCCTTCCGCAGAAGTCGTGATTTTTAAATTTATTAACGTAATCTTATGTAGATGACCTAGATTTATATTTCAAAGCTGCCCATGAATGAAATCATGTCTCGTTTTTGCTGACGTACATGTAGGAAGGTAAAGATTTTGTTAAAAGAAAAGTGAAAAATAAACTACTTCAAGTACCTTCTCTTTTACTGAAGGAAATCCCGATGTTTTACCTATCTATAAATCCTAGAAACAAATCTTAACACGTAAACAAGTTCAAATGCCTTTATTTGTAGAAATAAACAGCAAGACAGTGTTGTATTCGGGGAGGTAAAGGTATCAGCTAGTATGTGTCGTGACACACTCGATGTTGATGGAAATATCTTCTCCATTTCATATGTATATTTGCTCAAGGAATGCAACTGACATTCGGATAGAATGACTGTTACGTGCGGCATAAAGAGAGGGTTCGAAATGCCATGCTCTTTGAAGGTATTCACGGTTGGGTGAAACATTAGGTTTCGTTTATTATTTTTTTATTAATTTAATGGTAAATTAGAGTAAATCTGTCCATTTACTGGAATTTATTTTCATTGCCCGACCACAAAAAAGATGTAATACATGTTTCATTATCATAGTTTGATGTTAACTGGTTACCAGCGCGAAACATGCTTTGAAGCGTCATATTACCTCAGATATTGCTGTCTAACAAATTTTTGGAGAGTGAGTTTATTTTCAATGGATATATTTTAGACAAAAATACTCGAGCTAATATAGATACTTTAGGCAGGCATCTTGTGATAACACTGTCAACAGCATAAAGCGCTCACGCCTCCAGTGGTAAACTTTGCCACGTCCATATTGACGTCGCATACATTCGGTGTCGGAGTTCTTACGAAGAAGTATCTAGTACTTGGATTATCCGGAAAAGTGCAGATCGCAAACTGACAGCTGGTAATGGAACCAGTCAAACTCCATCCACAGATTATGGTTAACCCTGCCGGAGAACCGATGGGCGTGCAACTCACCGGCTAAAAAGAAGCAAAAAACGCCAGTTATGCTAATTATACCCATTAAGTGGTCAATGCAATGCTAATTGTATAGATCAGGTATTCAAAACTGATCGCTTAAGTATGCAGTCTGAGAGCACCGAGAGCAGGACACAAATTCACCACCACATGTAAAGGACCCGTAGTTACTAACCAGGTACTCCCAATACGGTTTGCGTTAAAAATGACACATTTTCCAATGCAGTGCTGACGTTATGGGTCTTAAGGCGATGTAATATGCAAGTACGTACCGTTAACAACCAAGGTGGAGGAGCCGGTGAAACAAATGTGGCACTTGTAAAGGCGCTAATTGATGGTGCAGGATAACCACAGTTTTCGTATACAACTTGTCGTGTAGTACCAATTAATCTAGTGGCAGCGATCTTCAAAGAGAGGCCCCCCGCCAGTGATACCATGGCCCCGAAAACAATGGTCACGTATACAAGAACCTTCATGGTAACGAACGGTGTGATTCGCGTCGTGAACAATATACCTACAAAACAACACAGAAAACAGCGTGTAGAATGCACGGATAGAGGCAACTTTTTATGTTTTAAGTCGATATTTATCGGTTAGACATAACACCAAAGCCATCGTCTACTTTCACATCCAACTGGGTCTGTGTGCTGTTGACCATCTGTGCAACAAATTTTAGGGAAATATGACACGTATGAGTCGACGACCTGTGAAAGCTGCAAATTAAAACACGAAATTAATTTTTCAGGAATGTTTTCTCCCAAATACAAGCACTAACTTTATGTGAAACTTATTTCCAAAAAATTATAACAGAATAACTAACATGTAGTCCACCAATTATTTGACTGGTGCTTTACGCCGTTCTCAGGAATATTTCACTTTACACGACGGCGGTGTGGGAGGAAACCGGTCAGAGCCAAGGGGAATCCCACGACCATCCGCAGGTTGGTGACAAACCTACCGCAGAGGAAGCCAACGTGATCTGGGCTTAAACACAGCGATTGCGTTGTATTACAATACACATTAACGCACAGAGCAACAATAGTAACTAAATCTATGACGAAGATGTGATAAATGAAACATGCATGGGTACAACTCTCCAACTGAAACTGGTTCCTTGTAACCTTAATGTAACATTTCATAGGGAGACAAATTAGTACAAAATTAGATCAATTCCTTGAAGCAAAATGCTAATCAGAAGACGGCACACGATTACAGATGTTGTCCTCCGTTGCAATGTAGCCACATTGTGCATTTACCTGCAGAGTGCTTCTTTCTAAAGATGACAAAATGGCTGCCAAAGACATCGATAATTGTAATGCGGGTCTTTCTAATGTGTTTACTTCTTCAAGCCAATTACCTTTTTTTTTTGTAATGACGATTTGTTAATGTGGAAACGCGTTACAACTTCTATCTGGTTACTTCTGTGTAAATGTAAACCTCAAGCACTCACTCACTTCTATGTAAATGTAACGAATCTCCTGACATCGATATCAGGTGGCAAAGTCCTTTTCGTCTGGTTACTTCTATGTAAATGATGATAATTTTCCCACTAAAGATATCGATATTAGGTAGCTCATGTTATGTCTTACCGTTCCTCCTGGTTATACTTCCTTGATAGTTGCCACACCGATAGTACGTGGCTGCAAATTACTTCCACGGTTGATTATATTTTAGTTAAGCTAACGGTAATTAGGAAATTAAAAGGCACCATAATCACGTGGAAACACCTTTCCATTTTCCTCTCGTTACTTTTTGGTGAAGTTGAAAAAATTATTTGCTAGTACACATGTTGCAAAGCAAGCTATTCCAAACTTAGTCAAAATGTTAGGGAAAATGGGTTTAAAAATTACTAAACGGTGTTAAATTGTTCACTCATTTTGCGACGCTATTTAACACGCCAACTTTTACTTCATATTTAAACCGAAAACTCTCTTCAATTTGTCGTACATGCGTAACCAAGAGTTAACGAAAAAGGTAACAAAGAAGACAATCTGTACCAAATGTATACCTAAAAGTGAAATTGACTTACCCAACAAACTCTAGCAGACGGAAATCCGGTAGTGTCTGTTTCTTGTTAAATACTGGTTTGGGACGAAAGTTAACCACTTAATACAATAGGGACACGTTTATTAGTGGATGGTTGAGATAATTTTGTATCGTTTAATCACGTGTACCTAAATGGTGTGTCAAATAACCGTGACTCAAACAAGGTCCATGAATCATATGGATTAAACATACAGCAACTTCAACCTTAATTTGTATACTATTTTCTTAGAGCGTTTGTTAGCTGAATATAAAATGTTCAAACTCAACTAACCGTATTAGATTGTATAATGGTGGCAGAGGCCTACGTGCTCGGGTTGGTTAGTGAGTCATGCATCGCGGCGCAATGAGCCAGAAGCCTCACAATGCGTTCGCTGTGAGTTCGAGATGTAATTTAGTGTTTCAAAATATAACGCTTCTCAACGCTCTCTGAAGTCTTTAATCTGAAAAAATGAAAAGATAATTCAGCTCCAACACCTATCCAGGCTTTATCAGCTTTGTACAAGTAAACATCTTTGTTGATGAAAAACTTCAAAAAAAATTTTTGAAGAATAGCTTGCTGACGTTAGCGTGAATAGCGTGAAACGCCCATTGTGCTTTCTCAGCGAACTGTAACATCATACGCAACAAAAGGGCTGTTAATTCTAGTTTTGCATAGCGTGATACCAATCTTCAAGTTAAAGACACGAATGGAAGTGGTGTTTTAATGGCATAAAACATGATGTGTTTGTTTAACTCCAAGCTCTAAATGTTTTCACTTACCAGGTGACGACCTTTTTATTGGTTTATACATTCAAAATTAAAATTAATTTGTCAGAAAGTCTGTTGTCTGAGTGATGCTAGAATATAGTGTGCTATTGCTGCAGATTGTTCTGTTAAATATAACACACATATTCTATAAATTCAACATAAAGATTCTATTAGATATTATGGATATTATGTTGAATATGACTGAATATGGTGTTAAAAATGGATGTCTAAGGAATTTAATTCAATATAACGCGTGTATCACTTATGATTTGATATTTTGTCCGTGTTGAGATACATGCACTGAAATCTTGGACGCTTAGATGTTCAAGCCTACCAAAAGAATACTTCGCCTGACGTAAGATATTCAGCCAGTATTCCTGTAAAGGACCTCCTCTCCAACCGTACCTGGGAAGGTCTTCCAGTAACCTGCGCATGGTCGTGGGTTTCCCGGTTTTTTTTTTTCCACCATAATGCTGGCCGCCATCGTATAAGTGCAATATTCTTGAGTACGGCGTAAAACACCAATCAAATCAATAAATAAATGTGAAGGACCTGGTTATGTAAGGCGGAGAATCGGCCCCAGTAAGATACGATAAGAAAGTAAAAAATTTAAAAATCCAACAATAATTCTGTAAACGTTCGAGTCAAAAGTATTAAACTTGGCTGAAGAGCCCGTAAAGGTTTCATGACCATACCAGGGAAACGTTGCTTAGAAATTACCCACAAAACATTACCAAGGTCTTATTCTCACGCAGGTGTGGCCATATGTTACACGCACGTGCAAACTGCTCCCACGGACGGTCTTGCCAAATGTTACATCCAAATTGCCTAATGCGCAGTCTCATGACGCTTTTCGTCCTATTTCGGTGCCATAAGATACATGGGAGACTTCCTGCTGCTAGAATCCATTTGGCCATTCTAACCTTCAAACCTGGTACAGAGCATCACACCACTGTGTTTATTCTTTCGCGAAGTCAGTTCTCTAAAAACAAGCCTAGGTCAAGCCTTTTGTCAAAAACAAAACAAAAAAATATAAATAGACAATCAGTTATCCACGATATCCTATATAAACTCTCCCTGAAAGGAAGCTAATGGTTGAGACCTGTAGTCGGAGAGCGAGGGTAAGAAACAAGCAGTCGAAAAGGATCGGACTTCGCCACCTGAGAGAACAGTTATCCAGTAACTTTCGATCATTGGTAACATAATACATAGCTCAGGCACATCCTGGGTAAAGTATTATAGAACAGGCAGAACGTGAATATTGTAAATAAAACGGATTTTTTTCGGAACTTGATCTGATTTGTTACACTTTTAACTTCACCCACGCGCTTAATCCAAAAAGTTAAGAACGCTTTATAAAGGATACGGGTTCTCTTTTATTCTTCCGTGTTCCGGTCGTAAGTGGGAAGGTCTGCCAGCAACCTGCGGATGGTCGTGGGTTTCCCCCGGGCTGTGCCCGGTTTCCTCCCACCTTAATGCTGGCCTCGGTCGTATAAGTGCAATAATCTTGAGTACGGCGTAAAACACCAATCAAATAAATAAATAAATAAATATGTTTTCAGAGCGAATAGATCGCCGTGGGCACGTCAGACAGTACCGCGCACTCGTGCAGAAAGCTGTCTAACAGTACTTGCATATATACTTAAGCAGCTCTAAATATAACGCGGTGCGAAATGTCCACGAAAATAAAAATAAACACACTTCTCAGTATGCTAATATAGACAAAGCTAATAAGGCAAATTATTTTAAGCTTTAAGCTGGAGCAGCTTATGTACAGTTTAACTGGTTGGACCCAAGTGAATATGTCACTTAAAAGTCTCTTGCGGACCTTCTCACACAGGGATGTTTTCGTTTGTCGAGTCTTCCAGGCCTGTTCCACGGAAGTGTCGAAGAACGAAGTCCTAAAATAAAGCCAGACAAAAGAGAAATGTCCAGATTTTCACTCCCGGAATGCAGAAGTTTTCAAGTCACCGATGCTCGCTTGTTTGAAACAGGCGGCTGTGACACTAACTGTGGGGAGATGTTAGCCTTGCACTACAAGTACAACGGAACGTTTGTCATATACGGTGGCCAGTATGTGAGCGAAAATCTGTCTTCTTATCTCCAAGTGTCTATGCTGTACTCGCTTCTCAAGGGCCTAATGCAATGCCGTTGTCTTTCAAATTATTTGTTGTAACACAGTTTTGCTTATATGATTTTCAGGGTGCTAATTAGGAGGTGTGCACGTAGAGGTAATTATAGGTTACCTAATTATAGAGCTACCTAATATCGAATTATAGGAGTTAGAGAACAGGGTATGCTTTTGTCGGCAGGTAATTTGGCACAATTAGGTATTTTAAAGGTGTCGAACATGGTAAATGTTTCAAGTCGGGTTTGGCAGGACGTGGAAATTGCTTCACAAGCTGTGATTAAGGAATCTATAGGGCACCTGGCCGACTTAAGAGCCCTATATCACAGAGTTGGTTAAAATTACCAGAGAACATCATGACCAGTCAGCCAAGATTTTGCGTCAATAGAGAGGATTGTAAGTTGGTCCGAATCACCCACACCTTGTTAGTATTCAAAACTATCATATCTTTCGATCTTTCGTGCAAGATGGCGTCAGCTGTAAGTTAGGACTCCAAGGACCATCTTAGTGATTTACAATCAACTTAGGCTTACTATTCCCTTGTATAACTGATCCTATAGTGATAAGCAAACATTCTTGCTATCGGGTGGACTGTGAGCAATGTGAAATACGTGTTATGGGCGGAGTTTCATGGGGTTTGGGCTTCCATGAGGACTTCAATATTTCAGCCATCCCGTAGCGACCGTATTGAGAGAGCTGTTTTTTCTCTGTATAGGTGTGATTTGGAGGCGCCATTGTTATGTAGTGGCTCACAATGACGTCACTGATCACGCCCAGATCGTACCCGTCTGGTTCAACAGCGACAGTATGTTGAGCTTCTTTGAATGTTCGGGAGCGGTAGATCCAGGATCAATCCTGGGTCGAGTTACACCTAAGACTTTAAAAGAGGAAGTTGTAACTCCCTCGCTTGGCATTCAGCATGAAGGGGATAGTGCAACAACTGGTTGACCCTTATCAGTATAATGGCTCGGGCGGGGCGTCTTACTTGCCTTGGGTAAGTCGTCTCAGTGAAGCAGCACTAGATAAAAGAGCGGTGGAAATCCGTCCTGCAACAAGGAGGCACATTACATACATCCTAAGGATTCCTTGGTCGTCATATGACTGAAAAATTGTTGAGTACGACGTTAAACCCGAAGCACGCACTCACTCTTTGAAAGTAACAGTGGACTTGGCAGATTAATGGATTGGAGGCGACAGATAAATCTACTGCTTACATTTGCAATGCATGGAATTTGTCCAGTTGATTTGTCACTGCATTTACACAATAATTGTAAGTTTTCATAAAATGCTGATATATAAAATAAATCCATGTATTTATGAAACAAACAATTGTATTCGAAAAATAAGCACACCTTGAATATGTTCAAAGTTAGCAGTTATTACGTTGTACTAAGGGTTTCGCCGAAGAAGGACTAATCTGTGAAGGATTGGCAGGAAACAAACACATCATTTCTGAAGATGAACAAGTCCTTGGTTTTAACAGTAGCATTGTATAGCAATGTACCACATTAGTATGCATCTATGCCGATCCCAAAAAATATTAAAGCCTTTATCGTAGATGTATGTGGGAATGTCTGGCAACAGCCAGCGGATAGTCGTGAGATTCATCCAGGCTCTGGCAGGTTTCCTTCCGCTACATGCCATGCTGGCCACCGTCGTATAGGTGAAATATTCTGGAGTACAGAAAATGAAATAAATTTATTGACGGTTTCTAAGTAAGAAATTAGGACGGATTCATGCAAAGAAAAGCAGCCAACAGTTTTCAGTGATGTTGGAAATGCGCAAGGTACGTTTTAGGATAATGAGTGCAACCAACATTCAAACGGTAGTGCTTCTAAAACTATATGCCTGTGAAAACTCCTGCATAATTTCTGCCAAAAATGAATAAAGCTATGAAAAACCGCCAAGATATGATTTAGGTACAACAAATCAGTTGATCTCCACTTATATTTGACTGAACAAGAGAAAAGAAAAGTAACGCTCTGCTGCGCATTTCGGTTATTACTGAAGTTGCTTCAGAGGGTATGGATACAATAATACTGAACGGCTCTAAACAAGTATGTTTACATACATACCCATTAGTTTGCAAAGATAAACTGAAGTCATCTGCTTCAAAACTCTAAAGCCTGGAGGCACTTTATTTATATTGTGTTCTGTATTCTGTATTAGAGTGTGAACAACTGTATACATCAGGTATAATTCAAATGATGAATGAGTTGATCTTTGCCACTGTTTTACGGTCTACCGTTTAATTACGTTACGGTTAACAGACTTTGATAATTTTATTTTCAGCCAACTGACACTCTAACAATTTATTATATCAAAAAAAAAAATAATAACAATAAGATTGAATTAATACGCGTAATTAATGATTCATGGATAGGTTTTAAATCATTTTTAACGTTTGGGTGACAGGTATTCAGCAGACCATTAAAGGATGCGAAACAAACGCCCACCAATAAATCTGTCGATGCTATCTTCCGTCGTTAACTTCAGGCAAAGTCGCATATTATTTAATAAGACAGAGAGACGTTGTCGCATCACTAAAAGGATTTCTGAGGCTTTTGGGTGAGTCAATGTCGCTTTTTTGGACTATGTATACGTTGTTTTGTTGTCCCTTTTTTCTTTAACTCTTCAGATTTTCGTATGCGTTTTCGGTTTAAATGTTGGTTACACATAAATATAAAAATTGAAGTGAGTTTTCGGTTTAAATATAAAAGTTGGTGTACTATATAGCGTCCCTAAATTGGTATACAATTTAACACCGTTTAGTATTTTTTAAAAGCATATTTCTCAACCTTTTGACTTGGAAGTTTGGAATGGGCTTGCTTTGTAACATCTGTACTAGCAAATTTTTTCCACCAAAAAGTAACGAGAGGAAAGAGTTGTCACGTGATCATGTTGCCTTTTCCTATCCTAATTACCCTTAGCTTTACGGAAATGTATTCAAACGCAAAAGTAATTGGTCATTTATTTTTGGTGTGGTTGTATAAAAGTTACCATTATATTTACAAAGAAGTATAACCAGGAATAAAGGCGTACATGTACCACCTTAATAGTAGAAAAGCTCTCCGGCCGTACCTTGGAAGGCTTACCAGCAAACCGCGGATGGTCGTGGGTATCCCCCGTGTCCTTGGCATGTTTCCTCCCACCATTGTCCTGGTCGCCGTCGTATAAGTGAAATATTCTTGAGTAGGGAGTGAAACAAATAAATAAAATAGTGGCAAAGTTATCATCATTTACACAGAAGTAACCAGACGAAAAGGGCTAAGCCTTGCCACTTAATACCGATGCCTTTAGCAGCAATTTGATCATCAACGTTCGAAATAAGTAGTCTGCAGAAACAGGTACTACTAAAGGCACCTTGTAATGAGGGTAACTACAATTTTGAAACGTTTATTGAAAAACATTTAGCTTCCAAGCAATTCATCTTGTATTGCTTAATTCTGCTTAAAACGGCTGTACCAAAGGGTGCGTGAACAGCCACTGTTTTCGTATGAATGAGGTAAAATGATAAGCAGCTTTTCTCAGTAAAGTTTTAGTTATCATACTATTACAGATTTTGTTACTGTTTTTACTTTACCTTTTTAGCCCTAACTGAGGTATAGGAGCCTTATTTCACCGGTTACGTGTGTCCATTTGTCAACCCTAAGCTCTGTCGTTCTTGGTTTGCTCTCTATGCCTTAATTCTTATATAATCTTGTCCCCGGGCTCTGCCCAGTTTCCTCCCACCATAATGCTGGCCGCCGTCGTGCAAGTGAAATATTCTTGAATACGGCGTAAAAAACCAATCAAATAAAAAAAATAAATAAATAATATTGTATTCGTGTATATCCAGGCTACTGCTACATGCCACGGACATGTCCGTACATGTCACGGACTAAGCAACACCGGAGAGTTATTGTCATGTTATATATTGTTTATTAATTTAGATGCCAATACCACATTACATTAAAGTAAATCTAGACCAATGACATCTAATAAATTGTAGATACCATCTCAGCAAATTTTTACCTAATTCAGCTTAAGCCATTAAAACATTTCCAGTGATCAGTTGCCAACTATCATACTGTCGTCGCTGCACTGGTTTTACTCCATAGTGTAAGTCATTACATTTTCCCGCCCAACCCTCATGTCTCTCCTGACCGCTCGCTTTATCGTCAATGTTCACATAACGAGATTCCTCTGGAAAATGTACAACACTAAAAGCCTACGTGGATTGATCCTATGAATTTACAGGTCTTAGATATCACCTAGAAATGTTCGTCCAGGTGTACATGTCCTGTGAATGTACAGGTGTTAGATATCACCTTGAAAGGTTCGTCCAGGTGTCCATGTCCTGTAAATATACAGGTGTTAGATGTCACCTTGAAACGTTCGTCCAGGTGCCCATGTCTTGTGAATGTCCAGGTTATCAGATATCATCTTGAAATGTTAGTCAAGGTGTCCATGTCCTGTAAACTTACAGGTGTCAGATATCATCTTGAAAGGTTTGTTCAGGTTTCCATGTCCTGTGAATTTAAAGGTGTTAGATATCACCTAGAAAAGTTCGTCTGGGTGTTCGGATGTTAGATATCACCTTGCAAAGTTTGTTCAGGTGTCCGTGTCCTGTGAATTTACAGGTGTTAGATATCACCTTGAAAGGTTCGTCCAGGTGTCCATGTCGTATGAATTTACAGGTGTTAGATATCACCTAGAAAAGTTCGTCCAGGGGTCCAGGTGTTAGACATCCCCTTGCAAAGTTCGTTCAGGTTTCCATGTCCTGTGAATTTACAGGTGTTAGATATCACCTTGAAAGACTCTTCCAGGTGCTCATGTCCTGTGGATTTACAGGTGTTCGATATCACTTTGAAAGGATTCTCCAGGTGTCTATGTCCTGTGAATTCACAAGTGATATATATCACTTTCAAATGTTCGTACCGATGTCCATGTCCTGTGACTTTACAGGTGTTAGATATAACATTGAAAGGTTTGTCCAGGTGTCCATGTCCTGTGAATTTACAGGTGTTAGATATCCCCTTGCAAAGTTCGTTCAGGTGTCCATGCCCTGTGAATTCACAGGTGTTAGATATAACATTGAAAGGTTCATCCAGGTGTCCATGTCCTGTGAATTTACAGGTGTTAGATATCATCTTGAAATGTTTGTCAAGGTGCCCATGTCCTGAGAATTTACAGGTGTTAAAAATCACCGTGAAATGTTCGTCCAGGTGTCCATGTCCTGTAAATTTACAGGTGTTAGATATCATCTTGAAATGTTTGTCAAGGTGTCCATGTCCTGTGAATTTACAGGTGTTAAATATCAACGTGAAATGTTCGTCCAGGTGTCCATGTCCTGTAAATCTACAGGTGTTAGATGTCACCGCGAAAGGTTCGTCCAGGTGTCAATGTCCTGTAAATTTACGGGTGTTAGATATCATCTTGAAATGTTTGTCAAGGTGTCCATGTCCTGTGAATTTACAGGTATTAAATATCACCGTGAAATGTTCGTCCAGGTGTCAATGTCCTGTAAATTTAAAGGTGTTAGATGTCACCTTGAAATGTTCGTCCGTTGTATTGTTTAATTCGATTACGACTTTTGGAGATATCATTCACGGCACCTTACATGCCACGTCAATTAACTGCGCATGTGTATTTAAAATCATCCATGAAAGAATTGTTTCTAATACGTGTTTTAGTTTACAGCCTTCACAGACCGTTGTATCATATCCTTTGCGCCGTTAATATATATAAAGTTGCCTGTATCCGTGCATTCTACACGCTGTTTTCTGTGTTGTTTTGTAGGTATATTGTTCACGATGCGAATCACACCGTTCGTTACCATGAAGACTCTTGTATACGTGACCATTGTTTTCGGGGCCTTGGTGTCATTGGCGGATGCTGCTACTTTGAAGATTGTTGCCACTGCATTAATTGGTACTACACGTCAAGTTGTATACGAAAACTGCGGCTGGTCTCCCTCATCAATTGGCGCCTTCACAGCTGGCCCATTTGTTTCACCTCTTCCTCCACCTTGGTTATTAACGGTACTTACTGGCATCCTCCCTCTTCTTTTTAACGTACACTGTACTGGGGAAACGTTGTTGGTAATTGTGTGGCATTTGAATGTGGTCCCTACTTTTGTGTTTGGCTCTCAGTAGTCTCAGAATGCATACTATGCGATTTTGGATACTTGATCTATGCAAGTATCATTAGATGACAACTTATATATTTAGTATAAGTTTCCATTTTGTTTCTTTTCATTTTAGCCTGTTGGTTGCACGCCCGTCACCTCCCCTTTGACTTTCACCTTAATCTGTGGTTTCACAGTACCCGGCGAGAACTGTCAGTACACGGTGTGTAGTTTTCCGGACATTTCTGGCACTTGGGCCTTCTACGTAAGAACTCCGAGGGGGAATACATGCAATGTGAATGTGGACGGAGCTGCGTTCAACTTCGGAAGCTTGAACGCTCTATGCTGTTGACAGTGTAATGACAGACGCCTGAAGTACTATTTATTTATTTATTTGATTGGTGTTTTACGCCGTACTCAAGAATATTTCACTTATACGACGGCGGCCAGAATTATGGTGGGAGGAAACCGGGTACAGCCCGGGAGAAACCCACGACCATCCGCAGGTTGCTGCCAGACCCTCCTACATACGACCGGAGAGGAAGCCAGCATGAGCTGGACTTGGCCTGAAGTACTAGTATCTGTTTGAAGTATTTTTATTATCTCGATGAAATAACATGACCCTCCAAAAAACTTATTCCAAAAGTTACTAGGTGTGGTTTCTCATCATAAGTTTATATGTTAGATATTTTTGTAGGTATCATTAACACGTGAATCGCAGGCATGGTTAAACCTAATATTGTTATTCTGCTCACTGGCCAAAATGGACAGAAGGTAGCTCGGGATTTGTTTCTCTTCATTTGTTACACAAGACAAGTACGTTATGGTAGTAGGATGTTTTTTTTTTCTTCTTATTGCGGTCTTTATTAATAGGCCGGCACGTTCTTTGCCATTTTGACCTCAAAAAGACGTTTTCCGAAGTGCGGTGATAGTAATTTTTATTTTAATAACGTGATGACTGGAATATGATTTTATTTTAATATTCGTCTAAGAAAAGACGTTTACTAGAATATGATCGTGTCACGCTTTTTGTTAATGGGATAATATTCCTTACACCACACGAGACGCTCTCTACGTTCGTTTTACACCACTGCTACCACCACCAAATGTGCTACAAAAAAATTTCTGTCTGAATGTTTAGCAAGTTATTCGCTTGAATAAGAAAACATATCAGAAGATGTTCACTAAATCTTAAACATAACTGTGGAGAAAGCATAAAAGTTTCATAAAGTTCAAATGAAAAGAGTGAGCAAAGATTGTTGCAAATGTGGCCTTCAATACTTCTTTCGATTTTTCTTTAAAGAGAAAGGCACTTCTTCTCTCTGTATATATTGCCTTTGAGAAATAACACTATAAGTGTAAATCTAGCACAGGTTATCATAATTCAGATTGAATCCATGTGTTCGGATAGAAAAACGAAATTTACATTCAAATAAATTTCTAAGACATACGTCACATTCTTATTTAGAACATTATTATGCAGTGACGATTTATACCAAACTGTGGTCTCAAATACCCATCAAACAAAAATATTTTAAAATACCCTTTTCTTCTGTGAGCAAAAAACCGAAAAAAATGTTAAAGATCAAATTTGCAAATAAGATTTCACGCCCTATCATCTGATTTTCACATCATTTTTGTATTTACTTCTCATTTAATGGACAGGTTTGTTACATTAAATAACCCAAGTGCCTCTCACGAATGTGGTTGCTGTGAGTTCGAGGTTAGCTCATGCTAGCTTCCCCTCAGGCTGGGAAGGTTGGTTTGCAGCCTGCGGATGATCGTGGGTTTCTCCCGTGTTCTGCCAGGTATCCTCCTACCATAATGCTTGCCGCCGTCATATAAGTGAAATATTCTTGAGATAATCAGATAAATTACTATAATGAGAATTCCTTGGCCTGCTGAGATTTTTCACCTCATAGTCCGTGTTTTATTAATAAATTAAACGGGATTTACCTTCGATGAAGTTTGATTTTAATTCTGCCTTACAGCTGACGAAACCTTAGAGATTGCGTAAAATGCGCACACAATTCGAGAAGTCATTTTTCAAATAGAAGATTTGTGTTCATACACAGATTGTAAAATGGCAATATAGAAAAGGGGAATTACAATCAAACTTCAACTTAGGTAACTTATAAACACAGTTGTCTCAGTGCCTCTCAGGGGTTTTGTTTGGCGAACATACTCCCGTAAAACAGTCACAACACACAATTGTCTGTTTGGCGCAAATGCTTTTTCTCCCTTTAATGATACCCAGGGCAGCGACTGTTTAAATAAATAACCGAACCTGAGTCTTACAGAAGAATCAGAACATGAAATGTTTTCACAGTCCAGTAAATTTAAGGACTGAGCCTTCTGGCCAGATAAAATAGAAATAAAGTTTTAAAATCAACCTTTTTAACGAAATCTTCCCTTAACGAAAGGATTTAATGTATTGAAGCACAATGTTCATACCCCAAGTTACAGCATTGCTAGGTAAGGTAGGTCTTAAATTAAACACACCTTTAAGAAATCTGATGACAAGTGGCAATGTGTCAACCGCCTTGTTATTAATGAAAGTCAAAAAAGAGAGAGCTGGTTCAGGAATCCCGTGCTCCGTGAATTGTCTCCACATATGAGTACTGCGAGAAACCTCATCTTGGGAAGGTGTTGATCTGGGGATTTGAAAGGATGGCTCAGCAAATCTGCTCTGGGCAAAATCAAAGTACCATGGATTAATCAATTTCGAATAGCAATATTGTGTTAACCACAATGGTACTATAAAAATACCACAGTCGCTTTCAGGTTCTACTTTCCATAGCACTCTACTCAGTGAATTAAATGGTGGAAAGTCATAGAACAATCTCCCTTCTCAGCATGTAGTCAATGCGTTCACAAATCTTGCTCTTGGGTCAGGTTTTAATGAGAGATGCAAAAAGATCAACATCTGGAAAGAAAAAAGTTTTTTTACATGTTGCATCGAAAATATGAAGATTTAATACGGCCTGCCATACTGTACACCTGTAAGGCAGCTTTAATTTTGCCAATTAGATCAGTGAACTTCCTGATAGTCACTTTATCCGTAGTCAAACATCTTGGCAAAATACTTGTAAATCATATGCCTTTTGTGTAGTAAGTTTCACTGTCATATCAGTGGAGTTCAACATAAAGTCGATTTACACTAGCGAGAGTGTAGGGTTTAAAATCGATTTCTCAGGATGTACGGTGAAGGCTGACATGGCACGTAGCTCTGTTGTATCGAAAACATTGTCTCCACAAACTTGTTTGGTTTCACCAGATATGAAACAGTCGTCTATAAAATTAGTGACCAGGCGACCTCGTTTTCCCAATTGGGGGAAAATAACTTTGGTGAGTCTGGGGAAAACCCTTGGGGCAGAAGTTATGCCAAGTACACTGGAATAATTTTTTATCCCAAATATATTTAAGATATTTCCTGTCTGCAGTTCTAATAGGTACAGTATAGTAGAGATCTCCAGTTTATGGACATAAAACAATTTGAGCACATTAAATTTAACGCTGTCCGAGGTGTGTCCATCTTGAAATGACGTTATGGGATATAATCATTTAATGACTTCAAACCTGGAATGATTCTAAGAGCATTGTGCGGTTTTGGACGAGTGAATATATTTGATACACATTCACCATCTTCAGTATAAGTTTCTTCAACGACTCCCTTTTTAATAAAGTTTTGAATTTCATCGTCAATATGTTTGTATTTCTCTTTAGAAAACTTATAAGGAGTTGGATTCTATGAAAGAATAATATTAAACTCCATCTCATACTCACACACTACAAAATGTGTTTATCAGAGGTTAAGCTTTTCCAAAATTCGACACAATCTCTTAGTTTTCCAGCTTTAAATTTACTCATTTTCACTTGCAGAGACGTACTGGTATTAGTTATATAATGCTGCCAAGCATGGTCAGACAGACATACCTTGTGTTTATTTATTTCGGATATCTCTGGAAAAACTTCCGTCCTTTCTGACAGTTTAAGTGTCACAGGTCTTTCATTTTCCTGCAGAGATTTGTCGCCTGGACCCCTGTAGTCCTAGTTCTGGGACTAACGATTTAAAAAATCCTCGCCCTTGTTAGCATTCAGAGGACCTCTTAATTTATTTATTTATTTATTTATTTGATTGGTGTTTTTACGCTGTACTCAAGAATATTACACTTATACAACGGCGGCCAGCATTTTGGTGGGTGGAAACCGGGCAGAGCCCGGGGGAAACCCACGACCATCCGCAGGTTGTGACAGACCTTCCCACGTACGGCCGGAGAGAGGAGCCCTTAATGCTCTGTGTAGCTAGAGATGCAGCAACAGTATTAGTTTCGTTAATTTCGTTAACTTGTAACTCTTTTGCTTAAGTCTGAACCAGACAAAAAATCTGACAGTTTGGCATCAGGTTCGTTTGGGTATGCAGAAAGCTGTTCGAATGTAAATCCGGTTTGATATACTCAAGACGCCCCATGACGCTTGCTAAGCTTAGTACTGTCTATTGCCTATCTCATGATAAGCATACCCCCCATTCGAAGCGCACAAGTTCGGGTTAACCCACGTGACAGAAGCGCGCGTGCTCAGCACGAAGTGATTCTCTTATAAGGCGAAGGCTAAACGTCGTAAGGTAAAATGTGTGGAACGTATCACTACAGAGAACCTGAAAAATAGAAGCGAAAGCGCTGGATACAGCTAAGCAGTTTATCAGAAACCTCTCTCGTATATCTTTTAAGAAGGATGATATTCTTTTCCCATCTAAAGAACTCAACTTTGTCCCATCCCCATATATTGGTCCTCCAAATCTTATGTCGGATTTTAAGACTTTTAAAAACACATGATAACAAAGTTTCACTTACATAATGCTAAGAGAGAAGTAGTATACACGGGGTAGAACGTGTCGCATTGGGGAGGAGCAAACAGGGTGGGTGAAGAAATTCGTCCCGCAAAATATTAGATATGGAAATGCCTGTTGTCAAATCGATGTCAGCGATGGTGTATTCGTTGGATTTGTGTAAATTTTCAGCTTTCCAGATAGTCCAGGTGTTTTTGCAGAACTCATAACGCTGTACAACATAACGTTAGACATAAAGAAAGCGGTCGACTAAAACTGGCATGATCCAATTTTCGATACTTTAGATTTACTGGTGAACTGCTTTCGAAGTGGAACAGCGAGTGTTACATAAACGTATGCTTCCAAGTCATAAGCTTATTTTTTTTAACTATATGTTACCTAAATATAAGCGTCATGTTCGACACTTAAACGTTTCTGTGGCCATATTCTCTAGAGCTGGTGCCTTTTATGTAAAACTGAATAAAAAAAATAATTGTTGAACATCACAGATGGCGCTGTGTCGAATGTGATTATATTCTACTATAGTTATACTATACTATACTATGCGATACGATACTATAGTTACACTCAACTATAAATATACTATACTATAGTTATATTATACTATTTTTATACTGTACTATGCTATACTATACTATATTATACTATACTATACTGTACTGTTCTATACTATACTGTAGTTATACTATACTATACTATACTATAATATACTATGCTATAGTTATACTATACGATACTCTACTATATTATAGTTATACTCTACACGCTTCTGTGTTACAGAGACGCGCTTTCCCCACAAACGAAGCCAGCTCATCGAGTGCAGCAAGTCTAGAGACTGATGAGTCGGACAAGAAAAAGTGGAAGATCCCAGCGAGCCACTTCCAACCCGACCTAAATCAACCTCTTGACTATCTCCTGCCTAGCAATGAGAGTGAGAGTGATCTACGGCAACTGTGTCGGCAGCATTGGCGTTCCATCCGCCAGCATTTTCATCGCGGCAGGCCGGTGCAGAACCTCTACAACTACAGGCTCAGCGACCTCGGAGCCATCCCGGATTATCTGAACGGTATTTATGATGACCAGCCCATTGCGTTCATCGTCAACTACAGCTTTGGGTACATCCTTCTCCACAAGGAGACGGGACAGGTGCGTTACTTTTGCCCCAGTACCAATAATTCCCGGCTACTCGACGCTCCGTACCACGTGGCCAGTCGGGCTGACCTGCGTGAATTCCTCGCCCATCTCCCCAGCAAAGATCCACTCACCTGGGCGCAGCAACAACGTCCCAACACGAAATGGATCATAGATCAGGCTTGACATCACCACTGAATTTGTCTGGAGGCGGCAGAGGTGGAGCCCAGGCATTTCCGCAGTGTACCTCTCAGTGCACTGGACACGGTGGAGAGCCTATTCAACGTGAACATTCAAGTGTACCAGCTCCTCCAAATGGACAACTTTTACTCGGCTGAACTCGTCCATCGCAGTGCACAGCGGGGGTAGCAAATTGGAGGTCAGGTCCTCGCCCGGGACAGTGCTGTCAACCGGGTGGTGACGGCGGCGGCGGCGACGGCAGCGGCGGGACAAAAGCTTCCCGGACCAACGGAGAAACGTCTTGTTCAATTGCCCTTGTAGATATTGAGTGGTCGACTGGTCTTGGAGGAGCTGCATGCTGAGTTCCGCGGCAAATCCACACGCTAAAACTCCGATGTACAAGAGAACTCCGAGCACGGCTGCCACGGTGCCTTTATTCTCGCGCAAGCCTTGTGACCATTGATGCATCCCTTGAGGTAGGTCGATGGGGAGTGACAGTCGCCCCCGTCATCCTTGGGGTTAAATACGTTTAATGTCCGTGGCCCAAGAATTAAAGCTGGGTGGATGAACGACCCACTTCAACCAATAGTACAGTTTTCCTCGGCAACGTTCCGTTTTTAAGATCTTCTTCACCTGATAAAACTTGTCTGCCGCGGCCGTCACCGGTTGCAGTTCGGTCTCGTTAAACGTCCCGAACAACCGTTCCCCGTTCAAATCCTCCAGCGTGTACACAACAGGCTGGTGAGGGTGGGTGCGGACGATGCGGAACATTTCCGTGCTCCAGTTAGGGAGGTACGATTTTTCCAATTTCCCTTTCACTTTACTTATAGTTACGAGATCGCCGGGGCGATAACGGTACACCGATCGTTTGGACGTGGGTGGACCGTACAAGGCTTGACGCACTTCTTTCTGGTTCTGGGTGGTGACTTCGATGGGGGCCCGCCGTATACTCCGGTGATTATGCTCGATTGTAACCGCGAACCAGTGTCGGTAAGGCGTCCAGGTACCGCCGAGTGTTGTGAGCGGTGAATACATGCGTCCTTTCAAGTATGGTTATACCGTTCTTCCACGGGCGCTTTGGTTTCGTTAAACGTGTGAAAGAAAAACACAATGTTGTCCTTTGAAAATGTCTGGAACGCTCTGTTCAGAAACTCTTTGCCTTGCCTACACTCCGTTTATAGTGAGTGAACCTATTCCAGATAGATATATAAGAAAACACGCCAGTGTATCGTGAACATAAAAATCAACTGTTTGTATTTTCTTTTTCTTTTTTACACCACTGTACATGCATTTAACACGGAGCATCTATAGAGTAGTGACTCAACATGGTTGGTAACTCGTACATTGACGTTTGGTGAACAATCTCTAAGCAATACTGCTGAATGGGCCGGCGATCCTTGACATATCGGCAGGCATCTTCAGTGTAAGTTGGCACGACCTGCAGACGTCCCTGATTGACAATACCATCCGCAAACATACTACGGAGTACAACCTTGTAGCCTTGAAGGTCGGTGACGGCATCCGCCTATTCTTTCCAACTGGGCGTGGTGCGCACCTTATTCAGGTTAGAAAAGAAACAAAAAAGACAATGTCATTCTAGTGCCGTCACCGACAGAGCCCTGTAGCCATCAATCAAAATTCACTCACCGTAAATGATGCATAACTAAAAAAATAAATATATACAAAAATAAGTAAATAAATTCCATATGCGGTGCAGGTGAGAAATAACCAACACAAAGTTGTAGGATGTGGGGGTGGAGACCCACGTCGTAAGCCTTGCACAGCAACTCAGTCAGCACCGCCTCCAGCTCTGACTTCAGCAAAGCCGACTCAAGTATCGAAAACTGGACCAGTCATAGTACGAATTACGGCAGGTGTTTATACTGCATCGTTTAATAAATATATCAGTTTTAGTCGACGACCTTCAGGTCTAGAGAAGAACATAAATAAGACGATTGTTTAATGCCATGTGTGACTTGCACAAAGGGCTGCGGTGTGTGACAAGGTGCCAAAACCGTTCGGCTTTTAACACAGTGTGTGACTTACCCTGCCGTGTTCACCATGCTTGCTGACACTGTACGCGGGGTGTGGCGTCATCACACGCCCAGTCACCGTGCTGTGCGACCGTACTATTACTGTAGTTTTACTATATTATAGCTATACAATATTAGAGTTATACTCTACTATAGTTATACTATACCATACTATACTATACGATATTATAGCTATACGATACAAGTGCGTGTCTATGTGTGTGACTTACCCTGCCGTGTTCAGCACGTCGATGCACTCGCCAATCCCATAACCGGTTAAACAGCTTCCCACACGCTTTTTCTTCTTCCCATGCACATGCTGGTGCCGGACCAAATATGTTCGTCGGGGAAACGTCCGGGCGCAGGTAGGGCATGTGAACCACTCTACCTCCGCGCGGTACGTTCTCGCATGCCTCAGCCAGTTGTCCTGCCGGGCAAACCGCCTGTCGCACGTTCGGCAAGTAATCTCACCCCACTACCATCGAGGTAGAGGACAGAACTACGCGGTCACCCATTGGTAAGTTTTGGCGCGAATGGAGCTCACCCACTGGTCAGTTTTGGTGCGCATGGAGCACACCCATTGGTCATTTTTGGCGCGTAATGGAGCTGAAGGTGCTGCTCAACCCAACTTTGCAAGCCGACGTTTTCGCTCCCTGTCGCTCATTGGTCGGTCACACGCCCCGCTCATGGGTTGCACGGCGCGGACGTCAACGAAATTCAGGCGCCAAGACCGCGTTGTCACCCACGGGTCCATTCGCACATAGGTCTGTCGTGCTCCTCGCTCATGGGTTGCGCAGCGCGGACGTCAACGAAATTCAGCACGCATCCGCCTCGCTCCTGTTTCTCCCCAACGTTCAGCCCCTTCTATACTGCTGAGAGATATGAACAAAGGGACACTTCATTTGGACGCAAATATCAAATTGTCCAGTTTCTGTTAAATGACTCTGTGGAGAATCATCTCTATGGAACCAAACTACTCATATCCAATGTAGGCCGTAATCTCACTGGCATGAACAAAATTTCGGAGGCAGAAAAGAAGTCTCTTAATAAATTACACACCCTCTACCGTGTAATTATCATTACAAAAGCTGATAAGAACAACAGCAGTGTAAGGCACAATGTCTCTACTTACATTAAGGAGGCAAATAGATCGCTCTGTGATGGTATTCAGTACCAGGAAATCGGAACGATTGACCTCAATATCAAAAGAACCAAATTAAATTGGGTTGCATGTGAACTATTCAACACAAGATATGTGTCATGAATATCTATCTGATATTTCCCGTCGCAGGCCAACACTATACTTCCTACCCAAAATCCACAAAATCAAAGAGGTGCTTCATGAACTGTACCCTACTAGCCCGGTGCATTCTTAGTTTCCCAGTGTGGCACACCAAGAGAAAAACTTGGGCGTTTTCTTGACTATTTTCTCCTATCTATCGTTGGAAACAGGACACATACCTATCGGTTATGAGTCATCTTATCAATCTAACTGAAGGACTGCATGTCCCAGATAACGCGCTCCGAATTGCGTATGATATAACGTCGCTTTACACCAATCTCAGTTTTTCAGAAATATAGAGTGCGCTTGAGGCCGACATGTCCCTTTACCATGACATCGAATACGATATCAATCGTCCCTCTGATTGAACAGTCACTTTTGAAAACTTGCTGAACTTATTCTAAATTCTAATGAGTTTAACTTTAACGACAAACATTACAAGCAGATAGTGGGTGCCCCCCAGAGTGCAGTTCCCTCCCCTGAACTTTGTGACATTACCATTTTCAGACACATCAATGAGATCCTGAACAAATTTCCCCATCGCAATAGCATAATCATTCACAAACGATTTAGAGATGATGGACTTATTATCTTGAAGTCCAACAGATTTGTGGCTAATCGTCTCTTTGAGCTTACGAACCAAGAACACTCACTCCTTAAATTTATTTATGAGATTTGAAATTCGGAAATGAACATTTGGAAACTACTATCTTTAAGGGAGAGAGATTCAAGCGGGATTCGATCCTTGACCTGAAATGCTACTCAAAGGCCACCGAAATGTACCAATATCTACACACGGGGTCGGCACACCACCCGTCCTGCTTTAAATCTTTTATCAGCGGACAAATCACCAGGTACTGTCGTAACTGCAACAATGCGCCGGACTTCTTTAAGAAATCGGCACTCTTCAAATCTAAATTGCTCATCAGAGAATACTCGAAACCTGAGGTTGATTCCATTTTCAACAAGTGAACTTTGAGGACTGTCCTATGAGACGCCTCAGGAAAAACAAGACTACTAAAGTCGTGTCCAACAAACAAATACGATTTATAGCGACGTATCACAATCGAGAAAGGAATATTAGAAACATCCTTAACAAATACTTGTGTCTGATCGAAGGAAATAAAGGTTCTAATGAAATATTTCCCCTTCTTCCTGATCGGCTACAATAGATGCAATAATCCAGATGAAAGCATATGCTATGTCTGTGACTCCTAATGAGGGAAGACTCGAGCATTTCATGCCAAACATACCCGAAACACTAGTCATAGCCATATATCGATTGAACCAATCTCCAATGCTATGACAACCATTCACTTATGTACAGAGCTGTCTATTTTTGTTATATACTAGAAAAAATATTAGAAAAAAATCAAACAAATTGACTACAAAAACAAATTGAACAAAAAGCTACAACATCAATTTAAACTGGCTGACAGTTTAGGATAAATCAAACCAAGAACTTAATGGTAATTTATGTGATTTATGGTAAATAAATCACAAAAATTTAACCAGTGAAGCAAAGTATAATGATGGTGCATAACTACAGTTCATACTCTTGAATTCAGAAATCTATAGCAGAAATCCGACAAATCATTTGAACAAACATCCAGTCTGAACACATGGAGTTGTAGCTGAAGATGATATTTATTCATCTGTTGTTCATGACCTTTGCTGTACCATACCTGGCAATCAACACTCAAATGAGTGAACAAAACTTCAAGTATTTGCATGCACAGGTTCAGCCTAAAATGAGAGCTCTTAGCCTCCATGGTGACCATTTGTGACTACATTTCAGCACAATTAATGATTTAGTCACAAGCTGTGATCACTATAATTTTAATCCTTCAAAACACTTATGATAAGTTATCTATTGTCTTTACTTCAGGCGAATGTTTAAAGTGTAACTTGATGTTTATCAATGTGTGTTTTGTTAAAACAGTTTGTTGGACCAAAATGTATTCGTATAAGGCCACCATGAATTATCAGAGTTTCACCAAGTATAAATCACAAAAACTAATGAAAAGCCATTATGCAATGTCTGTTTTACTCCATGATTATTATTCCACTAGAGGGTTTCAGCTGAATTGTGGAGAGTGACCTTTCATTAAGTGTAGCCATGGACTTGAAACATGTCTCAAGTGGTCAAAGGATGTATTGGGTACTCATTTTCCTTTGAGCAGCGAACAAAAAAAGCGTTTTGTTCTGTGGTCAATAAATATGTTTTATTTATGGGCTATGGACTTTGGGTCATTTTTCCTCTCACAGGTTGTGGACTTTCAAATGCAACAAGAAGAGTTAGGGGTTCACAAAAGGGTCTCAAATTTGCTTCAGTTATGCTTAACTGCAGACCAAGGCTGGATTTGAACCTCGTGTACGTCTTTACCTCTAGGCTACAATCCGCTGCCACAAAGCAAAGACATCTTGAAGATGCAGCTTAGTTGAGTAAAGTGTAAGATATCAATTAAAGCAAAGTTAATGGTTCATGTTAATATGCTAAGCTACATTGTAGATATGCAATGCACATTGCCAATATGCAATGCACATTGCCAATATGCAATGCACATTGCCAATATGCAATGCACATTGCCAATATGCAATGCACATTGCCAATATGCAATGTCTGTTTTAAACAAGTTTCATTTTAACATAGTAGTTGAGTAAAGTGTAAGATATCAATTAAAGCAAAGTTACTGGTTCATGTTAATATGCTAAGCTACATTGTAGATACAGCTCAGGATAGAACAGAGGGCTATGGACGACAGGCAAGCAGACAAAGATTCAGCTACATGTATGTATTAAAGCACGTTTCCTCGTTACTGTGTAAAGTCATCTCGGAAACAGGTCAAATAGTGGGTCAGACGAATGCACAGATGGACGTATGGCACTTATTTTATTTATTTGTTTATTTATTTATTTATTAGACTGGTGTTTTACGCCGTACTCAAGAATATTTCTCTTATACGACGGCAGCCAGGATTATGGTGGGGGTAAACCGGGCAGAGCCCAGGGAAAACCCACGACCATCCGCATGTTGCCGCAGACCTTCCGGGATACGGCCGGAGAGGAAGCAAGCATGAGCTTGACTTGAACTCACAGCGACCACATTGGTGAGAGGCTCCTGGCTCAATGCGCTGCGCGAGCGAGCTAAACAACTGAGCCACGGAGCCCCCTTCCCCCCCCCCCCTCCCCAGATGATGATAAGCTTATGCTAACAAAAGAACATTGGTAGCTGTGGGATGCACATAATGTATAATGCTATCAAAGCGGGGTGCCGAGAAATGGAATGGGAGATAGATTTTTGTCAAATCTGTACATTCGATTTAAGGATAATCCCACAAGGTGTGAAGACGCCAATCCATGGTGCTTCAAAAATACTACAAATACCAATGCTTAGGGGATATTCCTACTGCAGATAGTGGCCAAATTATCTGGAAATAAACAAAAAGCGAATATACAATCTTGCAATCTCATAAGATATTTCCACTACAAAGGTGAAGGGCGTTAAAGAAGAGCAAAATTAAATAACTTTCCCTTTTTGAAGTTTCAAATTACTGATATTTAAGAAAGGAAAGAAATACATGTACAGACAATACATCACAACACACCGTACCTAGTATTTACATTTACTTAAATACATGTAGCCCGGATTTCACAAATTCAGTCTAAAAAGTTGTCTTTGCTTGACAATTACCTCGCAGGCCTTCATTAACCACCTATTATGTATGGGCTTCATAATGAAAGTCTTCGTGTCCACGTGAGTTTCCTCTCCCAGCGTCCCGGCCTTGGAAACTGCTCTTCAATTCGTCTTTGAACTGTTTGTTCACGGACAAGTCTAGAGGTTGCAGTTTGTCAATGTAACAAGCTGGAACATAAACACACAGAATGTTGTTCCGCGTCAGTTTTACCAGTAAATTTTCTCTATGGTGTGCCTTAAATACAGCAACTTAAAATTGGAGCGATGGAGCAACCCCCTTGCGTCATTGTGCATTATGTGCATGTAAAACCTCAGGTCAATACATACAGTACCTGCTAAGACACAAACTCTAACATTTTGTCTAACAGTGATTCTAATATACACTATATACTAAGTCAGAAATTCAGTAATTCACGATATTTAATATGCACAAACTCAATCAACAATGGACTATCCCCCTCGTGCTATTGTGCTCTACATGTGTGCAAACCCTGACCTCAGTATCTGCAGTACTTTTATATACACAACCCCTAAGATTTGTTTAGAATTGCTTTCTCTGTTATTCGACGCCGACCCTCAGGGTTTAACATAAGCTACACCTGTACTATATACAGGCGGGTCAAAAATGTCCGGACATTTTGTGCCTTTCGTAACTTAAGGACTTTCCCTGGTTTCTGAAAATATGGGAGCATGACCTTGTCCACATTGCTCAGATTGGACTGGTACGTGCTCTAGTGGCTAAAAGTGTGGGAGCATGACCCCGTCCACATTGCTCAGATTGGACTGGTACGTGCTCTAGTGGCTAAAAGTGTGGGAGCAGCTTCAACCAGCAGAAAATGTTGCCACCAACATCAATACAAAATACTCTCAAATCGCCGCTTTTATTATTATTTATTATATATATATAAAACGAGTGTTTATATTATAGTGTGCGCTATGTAGTGATTGGTTTATTTAACGCTTAGTTTATATTTTATGAATGCTAAGGATCAACCGATCGCAGCAGTCGATGCCTTAACAAGGTACAAATCTACTGCGCCGAAGCTAGCCTGGGTCTCACAACTGCGTATATGTAGTGTAGGCTTGACGCGCGCAATTTGTACACATGCTGGAAGTAGTAAACCTGTAGCTGAACGCTAGCCCTCAAAACAGGAGTTAAGTTGCAAGTGGGCATTTTTGAAAGATAATGAAATCTTGGAAATATAAATTTTAATCGTGGACTCCAATGTTATGGAAATATATCATAGACCTACCCGTGGACGAGACGGTTTACATGCAGTTGGCCTACCAACCGAAAATGGATATGGTTACGGACAGCGTTTCAACAGAGGCTAAATATTAATGTCAGTATCATAATTCACGGTGAGCAGTCATTAATTTTTACGAAAACCACAAAACTTTGAAATCATAAATAGTAAAGATATCAATTCTCATAAATTCCAATTTTGTAAATATCATAAAAAACAAACATCTCCTGCTTTTCTGCTAGTTGTGCCGAGGTCAACCTAACTATCGTTAGTGATCAGCTCATCATTGTCACACGTATTTCCAACATAGGGCCTACTATCAAACAAGTGTGTGTGGAAAAAGAGTCCAAATTGAGCGTGGGATTGAGTGGGTGTGCACAAAGCTGACCTCACGTTCTTATCAATGTTCAAGTTCATCAATGACCTCATTTTCGACAGTTTTCAGCTATCGACGGAAAATATGTAGAAAATAGAGAGGTTATTAAAAGATATAACATATGCCTCAAAAAAGATTTTAAAAAAAATTGTTGTTTGCATAACTTTTACCTTAACACGATATTCTTCGTTTTGGAGGTCTTTTCCATGTGTACTTTGACAATGCTAAATTCGCCATATAATAAGGCAGCACATAATGGGCCTACCATTAGTGAAATATTCTTGAGTGGAGCGAAAACACCAATCAGATAAAGTGAAATAATAATGTGCAATAAATTCACTTTTATTCTGTCTACTCACTTTTTCATTGGTGTTTTAAGCCGTACTCAATACTTCACTTATTCAACACCGGCCGGCATTATGCTGGAAGGAAATAGCAACCATCCACGGGTTGCTAGCATACCTTCTCACGTGGCATAAGGCCGGAGAGGAATCCAATCACAGCGACAGCATTTGTGAGAGGCTTCAGGGTGTTTGCGTCACCGTGGCGCGCTATCCACCTCGGCAACGGAGGCTTCGAAAACTCGTTATTTCGAAAAGGATGTTAAAATATAAAAATATATTTCTACTGTAATACTATGCTAGTATATAATATATATAGCACACATTCTCGCACAGCTAAGGGACCCAAAGGCTTCCATCGGACGCTCTTTATCCTTGACCATTTCTGTCAATCATGCTGATTCTAATCCAACTCTGGATAGTTTAACCTTGGCTTCACGTCGGAATTTACAAAATGTATAGCTTGTTGTGAACTAAGGTAGTAGTGTTTTTTTCTGGGATTAAGATAGCCTCTCTTAATCCCAGTGTTTTCTTAGTAGCCACTGATTAGGAGGATGTCTCCTGTAAAACATTTGTCTATACCTGTACACAACTGCTTGTGAAGACCTTTGAAGTGTAGACCATATATACAGTGTATTCATATGTTAACAAAACAGTGGATTTAATCACACACCAGGGTTCCATCCCTCGGGACTTTAAAGATACAACACGAATTTACGCTTTTATGGAACGTTATTTTTTTTCAGAACTTTACAGTTAGATATATTTTATTGTATTCACAGCTTGACTAGAGGCTGGACAATTCTTGACTGAAAATAATTGGCAAAAAAATCATATATGAATTTTGTCACACATGCAAGAGGCTCAGTTTCTGCTTTTAAGAGAATGATATGGTGGTTCTGCAATACGTATATAGCCTATAAAAATGACCAGCCCCAGCGTGGATTTTTAGTACTTGTATCAGCAGCTAGAATGACCAGTCTCCACGTGGAGGTAATCCTACAGCACCTATATAGGCTATAAGAATCACTAGCCCCTGCGTTGAAGTCATTCTATAGTATTTTTATATGAAATAAGAATGACCTGTCCTCACGTGGAAGCGGTTTTATAGTATCTACATGCATATAGGCTATAAACTGACCAGTCCCCACGTGGGAGTGGTTTTATAGTATCTACATGCATATAGACTATAAAATGACCAGTCCCCACGTGGAAGTGGTTTTATAGTATCTACATGCATATAGGCTATAAACTGACCAGTTCCCACGTGGAAGTGGTTTTACAGTATCTACATGCATATAGGCTATAAACTGACCAGTCCCCACATGGGAGTGGTTTTATAGAATCTACATGCAAATAGGTTATAAACTAACCAGTCCCACGTGGAAGTGGTTTTATAGTATCAACATGCATATAAACTATACAAATGACCAGTCCCCACGTGGAGGTGGTTCTTCAGCATCTATATAGGCTATAAAATGACCAGTCCACACGTGGAGGTGGTTCTACAGTATCTATGTAGGCTATACAAATGACCAGTAACCACGTGGAGGTGGTTCTACAGTATCTATGAAGGCTATACAATTGACCAGTCCCAGGGCGAAGGTGGTTTTACATGTAGAAACTAATTAAAAACAAGCCTCAGAACAATTAAACACGATCTTCCCAAAATAGTGTGAGATCATCCAAGACAATGGACCATTGTCTGAACACGGAATTATCCGCAAAAAATAAAGACTTCAGCAGTTTACAGAAGCATATGTACAAATGTGGAATATTTTGGAAAATTAATTACACCAAAGCATATACCACTCTGAATGTCAACAGTTACAATTCCAATAATCATTATCTAATTATTATTATTATTATTATTATTATTATTAATGAAACAGTCGTTTAGTTGACTAATTTCTTCTGAATAACGCATATTTTACGTCGTAAAATTCCAAAAATCCAATTTGATTTCAAAATGTATTGCTCGCTGTTCTACAAATTCTCACGCCATTTAAATCCATCGTCAATGGTACACACATGGTTACCAAAAATACAAAGATACACTCGTAAATTTATATAGGTGAAGAAAGTTTGTGCAGGTCCCTAATACATCACACATGTCACACACATGACAAACATATGTCACACTCATTTTAAGCGTTGTTCTATTGCATGCTCCCAAGTCCACATGACCATAAATCAGTTCAC
The DNA here is from genome assembly GCF_032854445.1 of Liolophura sinensis. NCBI lineage: Eukaryota > Metazoa > Mollusca > Polyplacophora > Chitonida > Chitonidae > Liolophura > Liolophura sinensis. Next base: position 8,610,868 of record NC_088305.1, on the reverse strand, counting down.
GTTACTTCTCAAGAAATTTTACACTCCGACCTGCAAAACCACTGGGTTTAATATTTCATCGTCGACCTTGCTGTGAGGCTTTTATTACGTTACGTATACGTGAATGTAATCTGGCTTAAGCCGACTGCTTCACTTGGTGTAGACTTACGTCAAGTACGTCAGTGTGTATATCTGGTTTCGTTTAACCCGGATCCTGAAGGCAGGGGTACGTTTAGTCCCAGTGCACTGTATACGGGTTTTGATCAAGGCGGATCTGAGGTTCACAGTACACAATTCTATTACGTTTCACGTCTTCCAACTGTCTTCATACCCAGTGTTTGGTATCTGTTTCAGTACTGATCCGTGTCACCGCCTTAAGACATTTATAACTGTCGAGCTCTTAATTTTTTTGACTTGTGTTTTATGCCGTACTCAATAATCTTTCAATCATACGATGGCGGTCAGCAATATAGTGGGGTAAAAAAAGTTACAGCTGTAGATAGCAGTATTTTAAGATTTGCAGTCTTTTAAGTGTTGTCTGTTGAACGCCTTTATGCATGGAATATTTTACTTAATCTATTTCTTCTCCATATAAACATTGTTATTGACATAAGACAAAAAGCACAAACACTTTAACCAATACAGTCTTAAATCTTGCAGAATGAAGGCAGAATATGGGTCGCTCGGTGATCATGTCGGATGTTACAGGGTGCAACAGAAGCATCACGTCCTCTTTTGCCGAACTAGGCTCTTTACCTCCTTTAACACTGTATCTTGTTATCTTGTTATAAGGGACAATACATGTTCTGATCTTCTTTTCAGAATGGTACTTTTTGAACTGAAAGTAAGACCGCCTACTTAATTTCAATAAAAGAAAGAATAATTTTTTAAAAGAAAGAATTCAATATTTTCGGTTAAAACAACGCCACGTACAGATCTTTTCTAAGGAGAAAAATCTTATTGGTATAAATCTTTGTTACCACGCATGATCAGCGTCACAACAGAAATGGCTTCCAGCGACGTTACCTTATAGTGTAAAACAGGGGGTAACGTAATTATACAAGTGAGCTGCTGTTATAACCTATTGGGACGTGACACTATATAAGTATAACATTATATAACTGTATGATGGATATTTTGGAATACAAATGGGACAGGTTGGTAGAATGAAGGAAACGGATGAAAGAATGAGTATGACGTGACGTGAATGGACAGCGAAAGAGAGCGTCAAAAAACCAAAATAAACTATACAGACACTTTTAAAAACCAGTGAAAAAAATCCAAACAAATTCGGTAAAATAAAATATGTAATCAGAAAAATGTTATATACCTGTATACACAATATAAAGGTATAATTTCTGAGAGGCCAGCAGCTCTCAAATAATGACCGCACCAACATAAGTGCTGTGACATAGATCATATATGTATATAGAGCTAAGCCTTCCATGTAGAACATTTGTAAAGTGTACATTGCCAACTAGGATACGTTACATGCCATATTAGGCATCACAACATACACACCCTGGAGCACTGCTCCCATCAGTTAAGATTTTATGGCAGGGTGAATACGCCTGGCCTCCCTGTGTACGATACCAATATGTCTGAGACAAGAAATACGCCTGGTCTCCCTGTGCACGATACCAATATGCCTGAGACAAGAAATACGCCTGGCCTCCCTGTGTACGATACCAATATGCCTGAGACATGAAATACGCCTGGCCTCCCTGTGTACGAAACCAATATGCCTGAGACAAGAAATACGCCTGGTCTCCCTGTGTACGAAACCAATATGCCTGAGACAAGAAATACGCCTGGCCTCCCTGTGTACGATACCAATATGCCTGAGACAAAAATACGCCTGGCCTCCCTGTGTACGATACCAATATGTCTGAGAGAAGAAATACGCCTGGTCTCCCTGTGTACGATACCAATATGCCTGAGACAAGAAATACGCCTGGTCACTGTGTACGATACCAATATGCCTGAGAGAAGAAATACGCCTGGCCTCCCTGTGTACGATACCAATATACCTGAGACAAGAAATACGCCTGGCCTCCCTGTGTACGATACCAATATGCCTGAGACAAAAATACGCCTGGCCTCCCTGTGTACGATACCAATATGTCTGAGAGACGAAATAAGGCTGGCCTCCCTGTGTACGATACCAATATGCCTGAGACAAGAAATACGCCTGGTCTCCCTGTGTACGATACCAATATGCCTGAGAGAAGAAATACGCCTGGCCTCACTGTGTACGACAACAATATGATTTAGTATTCAACAAAGTGTAACGTCACAAATCAGGTGTTTTAATTGATACACGAAGCGGTTTGATTTTATTTCTCAACATTTAAGTTAGGTTGTGTCCTAAAAGTCAGAAGTAGAAGAAAAGCTTCTCATGCTTTTTCTGATGACGTATATATGGCTTCAAACTACAGTTTTCTTAACATCAGTCGGGAACAGTAGCGTGCAGTGATGACGGCACTGTTAATAGCTGTCAACACTACCCTCGAATCAGGCTTGAGCAAGCAGATATAAAGTCACTGTAGAGTGTATGTGAACATACAATCTTCAGTCGAGAGCTGTCAGATTCTAACAATCCAAGATGTTGTCCGTTATGTGTGGATTTCTTTTGTTGAACACCGGCCTTGTGGCGTCTTCGTATAACACATTTTTGAAAAAGTTTGATGTTCAACCATTGGTGGAACAAGCCGATGAAGACGATGTTTCCACGTGGACCGGTATGTACATCTGATAACACTTATTTATACTAGTTTGAGAACAGTGCGGTAGTTCACACGTATGGAGTTGTCACCGACTAAAATAAGGAATAATACCTAACCGTCAGTGTTATCTTTTTGAGAATATGTAAGTAACATGTATTTTATACTGGAAATATTCTAATAAGCACACTATAACTGCAACTGGTAATTTCACATGATAGTTATTAGGTGATTAAATTTCCCGTAAAATCTAAAACTTTACCTGCAGTATTACAAGCTGTGCCACTCAAAGAGCTATCCTCTCCGGTCGTACGGGGGAAAGTCTGCCACCACTGTGTGGATGGTCGTGGGTTTCCCCCGGGTCCTGCCCGGTTACCTTTTACCACAAACTCAAATCATTCACTTCGATTCTGAAGGCCTGTTACCCCGAGCTTTGTTTACTCTTTAGGAGCTGTCAACCGAACTTAAGAGAGAAAGATATGATTTAGATCATTTGAGAATATAAAAAAATGCACCATAAAATCAGATATCAAAATAAGAGTTAAAATTAAGGTGACGGGATTTTAGATAAAGCAATGGACTTGTTTATTTCCCATTGAAAACATAGTACGCTAATGCAGCACAATGACCCTTAAACCTCTCACCAATGCGGTCGCTTTGAGTTCAAATCCAGTTCATGTGTTTCCCCAGGTTTCCTCCTACAATACATGCTGTCCGCCATCGGGTAAGTTAATTATTCTTGAGTACGACGTAAAATATCAATCAAAACAATGAATGAATATATAGAGGGGACACGCAGTGAACCACACTTCGAGTATATATCGCGCAAAAGTGTCAGTTTGAATGAAGAGATATTTTATCTTCGATTTGAACAAATAGACATTGATTTGAACAAAGAATGTGAGTGAATTTTATATGAATGAGTAATAATCCAGTAAAAGAGAACTCACTGTGACCTGTCAAGATCAATTTCGGTGATCTCGCTGGCTTAGATAATTCAAGTAGATCCCCAGCCCTGGGACATTTAATCTGGGTAGTCTGACGTCCCCTAAATCCATTCCGAATGTTTAAAACGTCGAACACGGGAGAAAAACCTGCAGAATTTGGTCATCAAACATCAGAAAATCTACTCCGCTTCGATCGCTCCACCGCTGACCATGTGATGTCACAGCGATACATTTACCGCAGGCATCAGATGTTTCTATGTTTACAACACAGAGAGCAGGAAACAATCTTTTTACAGGCAATTTCGAGATTATTTCATGCCCCAGTGTGACTTGTGGCTGCAGTAAAATAACGCAGCATACTGTAAAGATACATACAAGGCCCAATAATGCCTTATTGTTTTTTTGCCGGTGATATAACACAAAGGATTAACTTGATTGTTAGTTTCACAAATTCTCCACAGGTACTACCAGGTGCCAGACAAACCAGTCGGGAGCGCAGTTGTGTCATCTATGCGGCCGATAAGTGAGCCAAAATTGGTCATCGTATCGCGCAGCCGCTAACTGTACACGATTTTCCATGATTTAAAACAACTCCTGTAGCCCGTCTTTCAAAATATTTGTTGTAAAACTGTTTTACTTATATTATCTTCAGCGTGCTAATTAAGAAGTGTACATGTGGGCAGGCCTAATGCATGGCTTCGGGTAAGCTTTTCAATACATAATCGAAGGAGGTATGCACGGCATGACGTCACCCGACCAGGGCTTTGCGGCCGACAAGATAGACAGAAGGTCCAACTTTAATGTTATTTTTTTTTAAATGGAACATAATATATTAATATATAGTTTACAGATTAACAACCTTAATATTGTCTTTAGGGAAAATTTAGTGTGAAAATATCAAAATCGTTGGGTTCTCCTTTAAAGCGCCGACCTACTGCGACCTTCTACCAATAAGGTGTCGCGTGTTCGAGTCGAGCTTTCGCCGTTAGGGCCCCTTCAGACAACCCATAAACCTGATGTCATCACATTGACATATGGTAACGATATCTAGTCGTACTTATTTCTCATTAGATACCAGAAAGGCAAGGGAACATTATGATTAGCACCGTCTTAATTTTCGTCTGAGAAAAAACATGATACTGGTGGATTTCAGTCAGTAAGTGGGGTATCTTGTGTGAAGCAGGAATATTACAAAAACTGTGGTGGCCAGCTACACCAGTAGAGGCGGCACAAGAGGGCTTTGTTGAAAACTGACGTATTTTTAAAACGGTAGGACCTTACCTTTTCTCCTTGGTGTTTTTCCAAAAAGGACGATGGAATAGACATAGTGGCCCGCCCAGTTTTGCTAGTTCTCACATCGACAGGAAGAGGCACAGTGCTGTATTTGGCGTAATTGTCGTGAATTATTCAGTTATGGTTTTGTTCAGAATTCATCATCATGAGCTGATATCGTACAGGTCAATTCTTTCTTGTGTACAAACGTTTGGACAGTATTGCCATGATCGACGTTTCGTGTATTGATGTAAATCGAAAGTAATACTACGCTAGGAATTTTTTTTCAGATCACAGCAATTTTCTCGAATGCTCATATCCTACCGATTGTACAGTAATACAGAAATGTAATCACACAAAGAGCGGCGTGTACCGAGTGTTTCCGTTCGGAGTGGGAAAAGGCTTCCTTGTGTACTGTGACATGGTGACGCAGGGAGGTGGATGGCTGGTGAGTTTGTAAATAGGGATTATAAAATGACAAACCTGTAACGCTGGTCATGATTTACGATCTGTTTACGAATGTCTGCTACAACGCCTATATCTACGTCTGTTGGACAATTCTAAACAGCTGAAACCCATTTCAGAAGTACGAACAATCAGGTCGCGTGCACTTGTCGATAAACTCAGTGCAGAACAACACAAATTTAAAGGGATAAATGGTGATAATTTTATACAAAATACATAGAAATGTAGTTAGTTCCGTGCTCTGTAATGCAGCCTGTCACATACTCAACAGCAATGACAAAGATTCAGCAAATCAAGTTATTTTTTTTTTATTTTGTTTAATATTTTACGTGGATGTTATGAGGAAGAAAAATCTTGTACCTTGAAAAGTATCTAAAAAAACTTCAGGGCTCAGGGCCAGTGATAACTAGCAGCATCTGAGACCAAAGAGTCAGACATGACGTAGTTTAGATTGTAATGAATTCCTTATTTTAGATATGTGGTCTAATCCGAGGCGGACTAAACTGCTGGTGCCTTATTTTAAAGGAATAATCTGATGTGTAGGCCGACATGTTTATAGTCTATAGATCTCGACGTCACTGCTCATTAACTATGTCAGAGTAAAGCAGTCTAGATTATTTGTCCAGGAGATAAAGGAATTTGCTTGGAATGACTGAATTGATTGCTTCATTGGTTAAAAGTAACCCCATTTAAGCAGTCCCTGTGAGTTCAAGTTCAGCTCATGCTGGCTTCCTCTCCGGCCGTACATGGGAGAGTCTCAGAGCAGCCTGCGGATGGTTGTGTGTTTGTCCCGGGTTCTGCACGGTTTCCTCTCACCTTAATGATAGCCGCCGTCGTATAAGCGAAATATTCTTAAGTACGGCGTAAACTACCAAGCAAATAGATAAATAAATAATTTTGACATCAAAGGGATCTAGGATTAGGCTACCAAGTACTGCTTGCGCTGTTAAAGTATACAGACAGCTGGTATGAAGACAAAACGGTTGTGCGACGATCTACTATAAAAGGGATGTGCACGTCACGTCAAGGAAGAACACTGGAAATCGTGGGGTTTGACAAACCCGCCGATTTAGAAGTCCACCGTGTGGTAATAATAATAATAATACTGGTTCAATAAGTAACAATATGCTTTTGTGCAGCGAAAATTACTCTGACATGCGAAATGACTGTTTCACAAGCTGCTGTTTTAGTAAAACTGACACAATAGTTTAAAACACACTCTGTTGGAAATTTCTAGTCTGAAAACTACCTAAAGCCAACACGTGTCAACCAGTCTTACAGCCATACAAAAACGCATGGCCAAGCACTTACAAAAAGCGCGGAAAGATTTTCTTATGCCGAAAACATGTAAAAGCTATGGTTCATATTTTATTTATTCTTGTGGCACCAACCTGCGGATGTTTGTGGGTTTCCCCTGGTCTCCGTCCGGTTCTCACCATAATAATACTGGCCGCCGTCGTATAAGTGAAATAATCCTAAGTACCGCATATAACAACGAAACAAAGTAATTATGCTTCTGTTTGGTTAATTGTAAGCTTGATGTTAACTGGCGTTCCAGGTGTTCCAAAGACGACAAGATGGCTCTGTTGACTTCTATCGGAACTGGCAGAATTACACTGATGGATTTGGTAACCTTTACGGGGAGTTCTGGTTGGGTAAGTTACCATGGAGCAAGTCATGCAGTAAATCTTACTTAACTCAATTTAAAATCACCAAGTCTACATTACAGTAACGAAAGCTTTCTCGTTGTTAACTGGCTTTGGCGGGAAGTATTTTTTGACTATGTTTATATTATTATGATTGTCTGTTTGACGGCGGTCATTAGTATGGTGGAGGGAGCCGGGGAAAACGTCAAGGACATTATTCTAGATATAACGTACCAGTAGAACTATTCGTACAATTTATAAAATACTGCTCCCGTACTATACGTAAAATCCTGAACCCAGTCTAAACAGGAAACCGACAAATGACCTTATGGCCTATGATACTGAAAAATAAGGTGCATGAAGTGACTCAGCAGTCACTGGTTTTCATTGTTGCAGGGAACAGAGTCAATTTTCTAGTCATGAAATCCAAGTCAACATTCAAAACATTTGCCTGTGAATAATTTTCAGGTCAAATCCATTTGTAAGTATCTCACTCTGATCACAATCACTTTGATTGCAACTGTTCAAGAAAGTATTATGTCGAATAATAAACCTAAGTGTTTAGGTAGAGTTAGAGTAGTATAGGGAATAGGGGTTCTGGCGCACTCCTCCCCTTGGGGCCCTCCCCATAACAAATAGAGGCTCCCAGCCCCCATTCCCTAAACACCCTCCCCTTGGTAAATAGAGGCCCCCAGCCCCTATTCCCGGCGAGGTCCAGAAGTTCTAGTATACACACTATAGGCTCTGGCGCACGCCCCCCTTGGGGCCCTCCCCATAACAAATAGAGGCCCCCAGCCCCCCCCCCCCCCTTTCCCTGCTTCTGGGGTTCTATTAGACATGCCCATTGCTCAGATATGCTTCTACACCAATTGTGTATACAACAACAACATGCCAAGGGGTTACAATAATTGCCGGTGGCTACCCATCGGCTTCACGGAGCTCTGTGGAAAGAGTTGTCTCGGGGAGTACTGCGGGGTTCACCTAAACCGTCTGCGGAAAGGTCTTAGCACCAAGCCATGTATTAGCTGTGGTCGGGGTGTTAAAAACCGATTTCGGCTTTGCATGGCCTGTGGATATAATAGGGTCCAGACGTGTGAAAGGCAGCGGAGGATCAAGGCTTTCTTGGACGAGTTCAAACGGCTGGCGGCTATCGAAATTTACAATTAGAGAGTTGATGTTATTAGTATAATGATGATATCGGCGCGTACAATGAGGCACCATCAAAAAGCGCGAGAACTTCGGGAGGAGATTGAGGCGCTCCTAGGTGTGCGGCCCAAGTACCCACGGTCCCGCATTGCGTTGGAAGAACTGCAGGGGATCCTCAACAGGTATAAAACGGCTGTTGCTGAGTGGAAGCGGCTGCAAGACAGCAAGAACTCCCGAAGTAATGAGGAGTTGAAGCAAGACGTCAAGAACCCCCTCAGTAACGAGGTGTTGAAGCAAGACGTCAAGAACCCCCTCAGTAACGAGGAGTTGAAGCAAGACAAAAAGAACTTCCTCAGTAACGAGGAGTTGGATGAATTGCTAGGCGGAATACAGGGTGAAAAGTAACTAGAATTCATTAACACCGGCAGGGCGATAAGGAATCTCCTCCGGGTCTGGCAGATGAACGTGCCCGAAGGTGTTTGGACGGACCCAGTAGCCTTCTTGGAAGAAATACGAACCATTATTCGCCAGAAGCTAGAAGAAGAGATCCTGCACTCAACGGGGTTAAGTTCCAACTAGGCCTCAGGGTTCAGTTGCCAAAGTACAACGCCGATGGCAGTGAAGAGTATACCAACCCAGTACTCCACAGCAAACAGGAGGCCCTCTTAGAGGCTGGTGACATTTACGGGGCTCTGGATAAGGCCTTCCCCACCATCCCGGAGGTGATGGAAAAATGGACACAGCAAATGTCAGGGTGGGTTGTCAATAGCGTACAAACACTCTGGCTTGACATTGCAAGGTATCAGCCACTGAGAGGCGGGTCCTACATCCCCCTACCTGCAGCTGTGAGTAACAAGAAAGCAGTCATCAATTTGAAGAACAAAGACGACGACTGCCTCCGATCCGCCTTATTTCCAGCCGCCCGGAACCCTCAGAGACCAACAAAGTATCCTACCAATGATGGTCTTGACTTTGAGGGGATCGACGCCCTCCACACCCATCTCTCAGATCCCTAAAGTGGAGGAAAAGAACGACCTCGCCATCAACGTGTTCGGGTGGGACAAGGGTGTTATCGTGCATCGTTTCAGTAAGCAGCCCGGCGACACGCCCCGAATCAATATGCTGCTGATTGGGAAGGCAGGTAAATTCCATTATACGTGGATAAAAGATCTAGATCGTCTCCTGTTCCAAGAAAGTAAGACACGAAATCGCAAACACTTCTGCGAGCGGTGTCTACACGGTTACACAAGGGAGGATCTGCTCGAGGTGCATAAGTCGGAATGCCGAGGAATTGGCCAGACGGTGGTGAGGGTGGAGATGCCCCAGGAGGGGGAAAGCAAGTACACCTTTAAGAACCACCACAAACAGCTACCGGCTCCGTTCATCATATATGCCGACTTCGAGGCTCTGACCAAAAAGGTTGAAGGCCCGCCGCTCAGCCCTACAGAGAGCAACACTCAAAAGACTCAGCATCACAAGCCCAGTATTAACTGCTACGTTGTGGTGCGTTGCGACGGCCGCACAAAACGCCCCGTGGAATACAGAGGCCCTAACGCGACGGAACACTTCCTCAGAGCTCTCCGGCAGGAGGAGCGGGATATCAAAAATGTTCTAGCTAACCCAACCATGAGAATGACTTCCCAGGACTGGCAGGCCTACAACAACGCCACAACCTGTGCGCGATCACTGCCATATCACCAGCAAGTACAGAGGCGCGGTTCATAACGTATGCAACCTAAAGTTGCGGCTGGGTCCCAAGACAGCCATACCAGTAGTCTTCCACAACCTACGGGGCACCTCCTGATGCAAGCCATAAGTAAGGTGGAGCGCCGCATCTCCTGCATCCCCAACAACACGGAAAAGTACATCTCCTTCTCGCTGGGGCAGCTCCGCTTCAACGACAGCGTTCAATTCTTACCGGCTTCCCTTGACAATCTGGTAGAGGCTAACAAACCTTCGGCTTTCCACATCACAGCGCGGTATGAGCCGGCCGAAGAAAAACGTAAGTTACTCATGCCCAAGGGCGTCTACCCCTATGAGTATATGGACTCTTGGGAGGGCTTCGACGAGTCTAGCCTCCCGCCTAAAGAGGCTTTCTACAGTAAGCTCAAAGTCTCAGGCATTAGCGATGAGGACTACATTCATGCGAAACAGGTATGGAAAGCATTTGACTGCACCAATCTGGGAGACTACACAGACCTTTACTGCCGCACAGACGTGCTCCTGTTGGCTGATGTGTTTGAGTCCTTCCGGAAGACATGTTTAAAGCAGTATGGATTGGACCCCACTCACTACTTTACGAGCTCAGGTCTCTCGTGGGATGCGCTGTTCGAGAAGACCGGGGTAGAGCTGGAGCTGTTGACGGACTATGACCAACATCTCTTCATTGAGAAGGGGTTGCGGGGAGGTATCTCCATGGTAAGTAAGCGATACGCCAAAGCCAATAATCCGTAGGTGGAGGAATTCAACCCCGAAAGTCCAAACAGCTACATCCAATGCCTAGATGCCAATAATCTATATGGCTGGGCTATGAGTCAGTTCCTTCCAACGAGCGGCTTCCAGTGGGTAGGCGACGCGCAGCGTCTCGGTGAAACGATTGCTACCCACCCCCACGACAATCTTTCCGGTTACATCCTCGAGGTCGACCTAGAGTATCCGGCCGACCTACATAACGCATATAACGGCTACCCATTGGCCACGGAGCGTCTGGTGGTCCAGAAGGGGTGGATGTCGGACTATCAGCACGGTCTTCTCAGCAAGAAAGCGCCTACCGAGGTCGAAAAGCTGGTACCCAACCTCCGCAACAAGGAACGGTTCGTCCTGCACTACTGGAACCTACAGCTGTATCTATCTCTGGGAAGGCGCCTGACAAAGGTTCACCGGGCCCTGAGATTCGCCCAGAGCCCTTGAATGGAACCCTATATCAGTATGAACACCGAGCTCCGAAAAACGGCCGCGAGTAAATTCGAGAAGGACCTGTACAAGCTAATGAGCAACTCGGTTTTCGGAAAAACTATGGAGAACCTTCGGAAGCGTGTGGACGTCAAGCTGGTACGCTCTGGAGAAGACGACAAGCTCCGACGCTTGATAGGCAGCCCGAGCTTCGCACGGGCAAACATATTTGATGATGACCTCGCAGCGATTCAGATGCACAAGACCCGCCTAGTCCTAAACCGATTTATCTATGTAGGCATGAGCATTCTAGATCTCTCAAAGCGCCTGATGTACGACTTCTACTACAACCACATGAAGGCCCAGTACGGAGAGCGCTGCAGCTCCTCTACACTGACACGGATAGTCTGCTACTCGAGATTCAGACTGATGATGTTTATAGGGATATGGCTGAGAATGCACACCTGTACGACACCTAAGATTACCCCAAAGACCACCCCCTGCACAGCGTAGCAAATATGAAGGTCTTGAGGAAAATGACGGACAAGTGCGCGGGGCGGCCGATCGCCGAATACATAGGTCTGCGTCCCAAGATGTACTCCATTCTGGAGGCCGGCGGAGCCAACATAAAGAAGGCCAAGGGCGTGAAAAAGCAAGTTGTGGAAAAGCACATCCACCATAAGCAGTACAAAGAGGTCCTCTTCGAGAAGAAGATCTTCCGTCACGATATGGACGTGCTGCGATCAGAGCGCCACCATATCTACGAACAGCACCTGAATAAGGTCTCACTGTCCCCCTTCGATAGTAAGCGCTGGATCGCCGAAGATGGTGTCCACATCCTGGCTTACGGCCATAGAGATGTGGCGCCCGCAAGATGGGCTGGAATGGACATCCCCATCGAGGAACTCCTAGCGCCGTAGAACCCCATACGGGGGAAGCTGAGTATTGGGAGGCACTCTAAGCAACTCTTCACGAACGAAGCCCCGTCGCGGGCCATCCGACGTATCGTCTAGATAGTACAGCACGGGCTCATTAGGCTTTGTGACACAGCGCCCAAGCCGATATATCCCTAGAGACCACACAGGATCAGTCGCGCGACGGCGGCCGCCCTCCTGCTCTCCAGGCTGATGGAGATAACGAACACCAAGAACCTCGGGGATCTTCCGCTCATTAACTCCAACGGGACGACCTGGAACCATCGAGGAAGGCTTATGGGGCACCCCTTTTGCCTTGATGGCTTCTTTCGGCTTTTTACCGATCAGTCTCGTTGTCTCGTTATTCAGAGCGGCCACAACAGAGGGCAGCCGAGCCACCCATTCAGTAAACCGGTGTTCAGGAGGGAGGGAGTATTGATGTCCAAAGACCCGCTCAGCCAGAGTACGGTTGAAACGCTTAACTATGCCTTGGTCTCGGTGGATATCCACGCGGCCTCGGCGGACTGTAACATGGTGTTTGGCCAGCAGTTGGCTCACCGCACCCATAAACTCGCGCCCAGGGTCAACTTGGAGAAGCTTCGGCCATCGAAGGAGCCCCCCGCTTGTAAATGCGAGAGAGAGCATCAGCGACTTCTTTGGAATCTTTAGTAGCCAGAGGTTAAGCCTCCTTGTAGCGAGAAGCGACATCAACAACTGTCAGCGCGTACTTATACAGCTTCCGGCCTCGCCGATCATGTGGTAGAAATAGAAGATCGGCTTGGTGGATGTCATTCGGCGTGAAAACATCGAACATAGGCCTCGGTATTTTTCGTGGCGCAGGCAAGTAGATCTGCCAGATAGCCTGCTTTTCCAGCCAGGCCCGGACCACATCTTCGGAGACTTTAGCCGCAGTGGCAAGTCTCTGGATGGCCGGGCGGCCCTTCCAGTACCCACGAGGGCTGTAGTAGATATTTTCCAGGCGAGCAGACACCTTACTAGCCATGTCATCAAGGTATTCTAGCAGCCCTCTAACAGATTTGCGACGAAAAAGATGTTATTCATCGCGGCGTATCTGCGCGCGCATAACCACCTCACTTCTAAGATCGTGCCTGCCATACGGCACAGTCAGTTCGGATTACTGCGTGAGTTTTGCGATTCCGTAACTCACATCCCCCACCACACACATTCCCAGGATGACGAAGGTCATCTCGCGGTGATTTTGGTCTTCACTAGGCACATAGAAATCGGAGAGCTGTGGCTGTGAGCCCAGCAACGCGTCGCGTGCGTCGCGTGTAAGAGTTTTTCCCGTGACCCTAGAATACTCGCGGATTGCAGCGTCGACATTCCGGAACGTTTGGACAGCGTGGCCCTGGCGGCGGAGTTCATCGTTGAGCCAGTCCAAGCGCTCAGTGCGCTTTCGGGCCCATTTTTCCTAGGCGGCTTGGAGCTGCTCTACAGCGCGGTCATGGCGCCTCCGCTCTTCGTCGACACCGGAACTCCTTAGCATCGAAAACATATAGCTGCTCCCGCTGAAGGCCAGAGCGTTTACGAGGGCGCCGCCCATCCTCATTGCGATGGAGGCCATTACTACTTGATTATATTGGGAGGAAGGAGCCCTTGTTTAATTAGCAATTCCTTTGAAAACATGGCCTGGCCTACATTTGCAATGACCATGCCGACCTCTCGGGGTATTAAGTCCAGCTTCGGGAGGGCTCCTTTCAGGAACATCTGGCGAAGACGAGCGTACCCATTAGCCAGGAGAGAGACCACAGCGGCGTGGTAGGCCGCGTTGACTAGCACTTTTCCGTCACTGGCTGGAGTAGACATGCTGCTCTATATGGAAAGGGTCGCGACGTGTATTCAAATGGGGTTTCTGTTCTTGCGGCGTGATATCTTTTTGCGCGTAATATCTTTTTGTGCTGTATAGCGGCTGCGCCACACGCGTAGCAACACAAGCACTGCAAGGCTGCCAACGCCTAATAATGCCAGGGGCGCCCTCCAGTGGGTGATTTGGTGTGCCTTCATAGAATCCGGTTCCTTCGCAAAATCTGTGGCTCCCCCCTCCTTCGTAGAATCCGATTCCTTCGGCTGTTTCTTGGTAAAATCAGCTGCGCCAAGCAAAGCAGCCGTAGCTTCGCGAAGATCGTTCTTGAGCTTTTCAGCCTTGGCCTTTCTCGCTGCAGCACTCGCTCGACCCGCAGCGACTTTTTTGGGATTCTTCGCAGGGCCGTCATTCGTAGAATCCGCTGTAACCCACTTCACTTCCTTCGGGCCTTCCGGATTCGTTGTACTCATGTTCCTCTGGATCATACGGCTCATTTCTAGGACAGCAGTGGTGTTTAAATGAGCAATGCTCAGCAGTGCTCAGCAGTGGTCAACGCCATGGTTAACGGATCTGTAGAATCCGCTGTCACCATCTCCACTTCCGGATTTGTTGTACTCATGTTCCTCTGGATCATACGGCTCATTTCTAGGACAGCAGTGATGTTTAAAGGAGACGTGCTCAGCAGTGGTCAACACCATGGTTGTGGAAGCGGACCACGAGTAGTTGATTCTGGTCGATCGTACTCGGGTTGTTGGTGACGACCACGGACTGCCGTACACCTTGTACCCCGAGAGGCTTACGGAGTGTTCTGAAGGGGTTTAGCCTGCGTCCGTATGCATCCATTGTTGTATTGAAGGCATATCTTGCAATGTTCAATACGGGGATTATGGCAGGCTATGGTATCCCGGAGTTCGGCAACGCCCGAGAGGTGGACGCCCGAGAGGAGAACGCCCGAGAGGGCAACAACGACGACGGCGAACAGACCTCTCTCTCTACAAGTGATGTTGTTCCGAAGATACCAATATTGGGTACGGTCTACGAAAAACAAAAACCAGAGGTGGTACAGAGCGCCCTGCAGTCTTATAACAAAATCATGGCGAAGGGTGATTGGTAGCACCACCTTACCCCACTCCGTTTAAACGAAGAAAAAAAGTTTATGCTTGTCGATGGGCGTCTGCGACTCGTGGACTACCCTGATCTGGAAATCACCAACGAACAAACTGGTGAACTGCTAGCCCTCTTAACAATCGCCGGTAAAAAAAGAGCGGCTGAAATTGTTCGGGATGCGGAGGGGCTGGGCTTTGTAGACTGGAAAAGAGAAGGCAGAATGAAACACAGAAAACAGAAATCATTGCCTAAGGCAGCAGCCGCAGCTCTGGAGACAGCGAGTTCAAAACTCGATGCCGCAGCCGCCGAGGCAGATACCATGGAGCTGAAGGATTTAAACCAACCAGCGAAAAAGGCCGTTGATGCTGTCCACATAATGGATACAAGCTTGACGGATAGTGAGGTCGAGTGGGCTCTTTCAAGGATAAACGAGCCTCCTCTTCCCATGAGAGAACTTCTGGGGCTTGACAAGGCACTGTAGACCTCGGAAGGCGAACACGCGAATAACCTCGCCAAGCTGTCAAGTCTCGATAAGGACATCGCAAAAGAAAAACAGAAGTTGGAGGAGGCCACTGATGAATTCTCCCGGCGCCGGATCGCAGACCTGATAAGGAATCTCGAGGACGAGAGGGTGGCCCGGCTCGAAGCAGCCTCTTTAACGGGCGAAGCCCTGCGCACGCAAATACGCCGCATCAAGCAGACGATCGATCGCATCCTACACAAGAATACCACTCTTCCGGGAGGAGGGAATAACCGTGGTCTCCATTCTCACGGCAATTGGGTTGGCGATCTCGACACTGGGGCTAGCGATAAAGTTGGCGCTGACTGGCGGGACCGGCGGGGGCATCCAGCCAACGCCACCCCCATCCGACAGGCGTGGTCTTAAAGAATGGGTGAAAAAGCATCTCCAGTCCCTGGCGCGCGCCCTTGGCAAGCTGGGTGGGAAGGCTGCCGCCGCGATTCCTGGTATTATTGGCAGTATCGTGTCCTGGCTACTGAGCCTTCTCGGGAAAGCGGCTGGGTGGCTGGCTGATAATGTCTGGGCTCTAGTCGTCGCAGTAGGTGGCCTATTGCTCGTGGCTGTTCGTAAGTATTTAACGCATAGTCCACAGCAGCAGTAAGCCGATACCAACCCCAGCGACGACGATGGCTGTCTTCTCCGCATCGTGAATCTTTTGGTCTGGTGGTTCTTCAGCCGCTTTGCGGCGCGCAGCAACATGCTGAACGCGCGCGGTTGGTGGTGGGACGCTTTCTTTTGGCTCAACGATCCCGTGGGAAGGTGCGCGCTTGTGCAAAGTGGGCGGCAGTTTAGTGTTCACACCCTCATTGGCGCCTAGCTTCTGGTCCTCTGTGGCCACGACGATTTTGTTGTTGTATTTCCCCACATGGCCGATCTGCAGAAGCATGCAGCTGGGGGCCATATATAGGCCTATGCCATACACAAAGTCTACAGCGCTCCCCGCATACTGTAGCACGTCCTGGTAGCGTTTGATAGCAGACGGAAGGTCGATCGGAGAGGAAATAGCGTCTTCAACGTTCGCGGCAAACTGTTTTTGCGCGTCGAAGGCTGTGCCCGTGCCTAGAATACGCGCCCTTGTTTGCGCTTGGGCTCCTAGAATAGCCCACACGTATGTCCGGATGGAATCGTTTAGGCGCTCTACGCCCGGCTGCGTGAATCCTTGGGATGTGTCGACAATGAACGACGCCCAAGCCTCTTCGGCGTCCTGCTCGATGTAGTCGACGTGGAGCGCTGTAGGCTTTCTAGGGAACCACCGCCAATGGGGCTGTAGCCCGTTCTCGTGACATAGTAATATGCCACTTGAAGGCCGTAATTCACTCCACCGCGCCTCCAGTCTGTGTGCGCATCTACGTGGAACTCCCTACAAATACTCTCATAGGCCCTCTGGTCGTAGGGGTTTTTGAATGCCGCCCACGCTCTGTCTTGCGGCGTGGGGGGGGAAGGGGGGGGGCGGGGCTGGATCTCTTCCAAGATCCGCCTAACTTGGTAATACACATGGAATGTGTACAGGGCTCTTATTCGTTGGTCGGGGGCGAGAAGATGGTCTATTGCAGAGACGCCACAGCCCGTGGTTGCGCACCAGACCGCGAAGTTCACTTGGTTCTGCCAGAATTGCATAGGATTGGTGTTTTAGTCCTTAACAATGGAATCGCTGCTTATCTTTGGCAGCCGGTACTTGGCCAACACATCTGTGAACTGGACTGGAAAGGCCTTCTTTTCATCGATGTAGATGTCAAATCGCGTGAGCTGCTCTGCGTGGGTTTTGATACTATGAAATGCCCCGGCCTTGTAAGTGGCCTCTCTATTGAACCTATAAGCCTGGTTGTTCATCGTGGCTAAGATGTTTTTCACATTGACTGACATTCTAAATGGGGTACAGCACACGCTGCCTCACGCCCTTAACAACCTTGACGGCCGCCTTAAAACCATCCTTCGTGAGATAACATTCTACCCGAACTGGGTGAATATCCCCTCCGGAGCGGGCTTCTTGCTTGATGGCAAACGTGTTGAAGTGCAGACGGGCTACTACAATGTCTGTACGCTGGACAAGGGTATATTCCGCCCGCATGGAGTTTCTCTGGAAATGAATGAAGCTACGGGCCGCCTAGTCCTTACCCTCCCTAGAAATGCCATCATAATGCTCCAAGAGCTTGCCCCCATCTTAGGGTTCTCCAACGGGAATATGCCATCTAACTTGGTCCCGCAAAAAGAAGCCTTCGTGCATTTAGACGAACTGAGCACCTCAGAAAACGTGAGAATAACCTCAGGTTTCAGTGGTGCCTCCACACTACTTCAGGACATCGCCGTGACTGGTGCAGGGTTTAACCGCGGTAAGATGGTTTCATTTCCCAACCCACAGTACAACTTTGCGCGCCGACTATATAACGCACTTGACCGTGGCACTTTTAGATAAAGACGGCAAGTATATGAATGTAGGGTACCTCAGTGCTACCCTAGAAATACAATGAGCATGATGGACGCAGCCGGTCCCAGGTCTGCGTGCCTGTCTTTAAGCGACTTGGCTGATGTGTCGGAGTTTGAACTTCAAGGCCAGGAAGGTAAAATCTACGCCTTCCAGTTTCACAGTGGCAAGTACAACCGCAAAAAGATTAGGAGGGTCAAGCAGAACCTACCATGTTTGCTTCCCCTGAAGATGTCTCATCCTCTGCAGAGCAAGAGCGCAGGTCGCCGTCTGAGGTGATTGAAGAACAAAAACTCTCATTAATTCGCTTTGAAGACCGCTTTGTTCTTACCAGAGCTCGGACCCTGATTGTTTGATAGATGTGAAGGTGACCCCGATGTCGGTCCAGGCCACTAGGGCCGATGTGAAAAAGTTTCAACTCCGGAACCTATTTCGTGTCGTACATACCAACCTGCGGCTGTTTTCTAGATCGGGACAGAAGAGGCCGCTTCGTACTAATGTCGGGGCTGGGAGAGCTCGTGCGTCTTACCGCGCAAACCGATTTTAGGGCCGCACTACCACTAAATCCTGGATCTATACTTATCATCGACTTCATACTTGGCGCGGGCAGTCGCCGTTGCACCTTGATTACCGGGTTGAAAATAAGGTGGCCTGCAGAACACGATACAAAGGATCTCAGACTTATGATCAAATTACCGGCCCAGAGCGACCCAGTCATCCAGAGCTCTCTCGAGGATATACGAGTCGTCACAGGGGGCGTTTTAAATCTCGATGAAATCTATTTAGAGTGCGGCATAGGCTTTCGCCACTTTCGTATCAGTAGTCCCGATGACAATTTAGAGCTATCCGACGTTATTGATATTTATTGAATATGGTACGACTGTACCCGACGATCACGGATGAAAACCCCTTGGCCCCGACCGCGCCGACGATTATGGTTGAAAATCCCTTGGCCCCGACCGCGCCGCCGGAGAACGTAGCGCACGCCCATTGCCTACAGTATATCAGCGAAATACAGAGGCAGCTTGAATCTGATCGAGATCTCCGCTGGGCCTTGTACAAAAAGCACCGGCGTGGTGTCTTAGCCACCGAGGCCCTTGATTCGGCCAAGCTCATGGCTGGTTTGGGCCTATGGGTTGCAGGCGTGGGGCTACTCACAACAATAATTGCAACCCCTGGTGTCTTCGCCATGGAAGCTGCGGCCCTAGCTTGCGGTATCTTAAATGTCGCCAGAAAATTCGTTAGCCGACTTCACGCAAAGGCCAAAAAGCACAACAACATACGGCTGTTGGCTGAGGCCAAACTTAACAGCATCCGTACGCCGGTATCTACGGCTTTATCTGATGGTGCTATTTCATACGTAGAGTTCAGACAAATCGTCCAGAAGCTCAAGAACTACTCTGATCTGAAGCAGGAGACACGCGCCAAGTCTCGTAAAGTATTCAACGCCGTAGAGATCAATGAAAGCACGAAAAACAGCTTATAGATCGCGGCCGAAAACTAGCTCGGCAAGAGCTGATAAACGCTCTTTCCGAATGATGTTCTGGGGAGGTGCCCAGTGTGGGGGCTCGAACCATTGTCCAAAAAGGCCTGGTTTATAGCTCAACCTGTTACCAATTAATCACCACCCTAACGGCGGGCTCCGGATTTTTTTGCGCTGGCGATCCCCCTTGGTGATAAGGCGGCTGTCGGGCGGAGTTGTGGCTGCGGAGGGCGGGGCTGCGGTGTCGCCGTCGTCGAGCTCGTCTCCCTCGAAGACGTCGTGGACCGTGATACTGTGGCTGGCGGGCGGCTCCACGACGACCACCTCCATCTCTGGGGGAATTGAGAAGCCCATGTTCGAGGCGCAGACGGCGTTCATATTGACGATGCCGCTGAAGGCCGAATGGGAGCGGATCATTGTGCGCCGTCACCGGGTGGCCGTCAAAGGTTAGAGGCTCATAGGTGGGTTTGCCAGTCTTGGCGTAGCGGTGGGCCTTCGTGTAGTCGAAGAATGTGACCTTTTGGGGAGGCCCGTGTCCTTGTCGAACTTCATCTTCGTGGGGCAGATCGGGTTCGCCAGCTCAGTACCGGGATCCGTCTTTGCCTCTATCGACACGTGGGTCTGGAAGAGCGGAACGATCGTGGTGTTGGGCACGACGACCACGCCGGGCTGGTAGTCCTTGCGTCGAGCATCCCGGAGGATGATGGTCCCGTCGGTTAGGCGTTTCTTTATCGTCGCGTTGAAGAATTCATCGACGAACTGGCGGACGCGAAAGTGCACGGACTTCTGGTCGCCGCCGGTCAGGGCTCCTTTGGAGCCGCCTTGGTCGTCTGTCTCGACGCGGTCCTTATATAGCTGCACATTGAGGGTGGGGTGGCGTTCGCGGTGGGCCTTCGTGTAGTCGAGGGTGGCGGGGGGGGGGGGGGTAGATTTGGCCGACGTGCTTCTCCTTGAGAACTCGCACCATCAGCCGCCCCATGTACTTCGTACCGTGGGGGCCGGGCGGGCGGAGGTTTCAATCGAGAAGACCGTCGAAAGCGGCTTGCCGGAGGCCTTGGCGGCAGTCGAAGGTGATATTATTAGACGCTATATCTGTTTTGTCGTTCTGGTATGTGTTTCGGCGGAGGATAGGCCGAAAGACCGATGTGTCTAGCTGCGACACGAGAATGGGCTGGGAGCCTCTATTTACCAAGGGGAGGGTGCGCCAGAAACGGCTGGAGGGTTTTTCAGCCTCATCAGCTCTGGCGGCAGCTGGTGTTCATAATACTGCCGAATGGTCTCAGGGTGCTCCACCGAAGCACACACGTCGTTGGTGGAGAGCTTCAGCACGAGCAGCCGGCCCGCGTGGACGCGGCCGTCTTCAAACATGCTGCGGGTGACTTCTTGATAGCCTCGCAAGGCTTGCACCGTGCCGACTAACTTCGCCCAAAGAGGCTGGCCGTCCGCGGATGGTGGGCTGGTCGTTTCCAGCGTCTGCGTCGCCTGGGCGGGAGATCCCATGATGATGATGTGCAGCCTATAATCCTTGCCTTGAAACTGCTAGGAGGGCGTGGGGGGGATAGAGCGAAAGGCTGATGTGTCTAACTATAACCCGAGAAGGGGCTGGGGGCCTCTATTTGTTCTGGGGATGGCCCGGGGGGGGGGGGGGCGCCAGAATCGGCCTTGTGTATACTACCCCTAGAAGTAGGGAAGGGAAGGGAGGCTGGGAGCCTCTATTTACCAAGGGGAGGGTGGGCCAGAACCTATACTCTGTATACTACTAAAACTGTACTGAGGTAACTGGTATTACGTTTAGCTGAAGAAAAATTTTATGCTATTTATGCAAAACTCAGGAATGGTGGGTTATTGTTTACTATCGGTTGGCTGGAACTGACTCACAATATGAACCTGTATATCAAATAGGGATTCTCTAATCGGGAATGACTACAATACATGGAGTATTCCTATCATTCAAACTGTTCAATGCTAGTCTACTGCCATATAAACCAACAATTCCTTTGAAACTGCATTAGTTAACATAAGATTCCAGTACAACTCAACTTAAATCTACAGTTTAAAAGTGAAATCTTTATCGCAAGCGCTTTTGACTTCCATTTCGATGTCGTCGCTGAAAAGTTTTCATTTCCATTTGCTTTCTTACCAACACAGATGAAACTAATTTCCATGAATTCAATGTAATCGTGAAATGTGATCACAACAGCCGCAGGTTAAATCTGCTTCAGTGAACATTGTTACGACCCAAACTGTCTGTATTATAAAGAGATGGCTTGTTCGAAATACATGACATTGTAGCCGCACAAAAAAAGTAACCAAACCCAGCAGATTTTATTTTACAACAATTTATTAGGTTTAACAAGAACAAATAACAAGACTTTTAACAAATACTAAAGTACTTAAGTTTAACAAGAAAGGATAGCAGTATCTATACAAATACTAATGTACTTACATGTACAACGGTGTCAAGTCCAAACGGACGCATATACTCCACAATGCTTAAAAATTGCACAGAGGCAATATTCATAAGAGGGAAAATCCACAGTATAGGGGAGTGTGTGACGAAATATACACAGAATTCTGTGTACACAAGAGCACAAATTAAATACACAAGTTCAGACTGAACAAGTGCTCGGTGGAGATAGGATATAACAAAGGCCAGCTAAATTTAGAAGCTGACGGCAGTTGTGCACATAACAACATCAAATATGAAATCATTATCAAAACCAGTTTGGTTTGAATTGCGATTACATCTGTCAGACATCTTGACGACATTATCCATGTAAGATAATATGCCGATGAGATGAAATACGATGAACTGCATTCCACAAACAGGAGGGTGGGCCAGAACCTATACTCTGTATACTACTAAAACTGTACTGAGGTAACTGGTATTACGTTTAGCTGAAGAAAAATTTTATGCTATTTATGCAAAACTCAGGAATGGTGGGTTATTGTTTACTATCGGTTGGCTGGAACTGACTCACAATATGAACCTGTATATCAAATAGGGATTCTCTAATCGGGAATGACTACAATACATGGAGTATTCCTATCATTCAAACTGTTCAATGCTAGTCTACTGCCATATAAACCAACAATTCCTTTGAAACTGCATTAGTTAACATAAGATTCCAGTACAACTCAACTTAAATCTACAGTTTAAAAGTGAAATCTTTATCGCAAGCGCTTTTGACTTCCATTTCGATGTCGTCGCTGAAAAGTTTTCATTTCCATTTGCTTTCTTACCAACACAGATGAAACTAATTTCCATGAATTCAATGTAATCGTGAAATGTGATCACAACAGCCGCAGGTTAAATCTGCTTCAGTGAACATTGTTACGACCCAAACTGTCTGTATTATAAAGAGATGGCTTGTTCGAAATACATGACATTGTAGCCGCACAAAAAAAGTAACCAAACCCAGCAGATTTTATTTTACAACAATTTATTAGGTTTAACAAGAACAAATAACAAGACTTTTAACAAATACTAAAGTACTTAAGTTTAACAAGAAAGGATAGCAGTATCTATACAAATACTAATGTACTTACATGTACAACGGTGTCAAGTCCAAACGGACGCATATACTCCACAATGCTTAAAAATTGCACAGAGGCAATATTCATAAGAGGGAAAATCCACAGTATAGGGGAGTGTGTGACGAAATATACACAGAATTCTGTGTACACAAGAGCACAAATTAAATACACAAGTTCAGACTGAACAAGTGCTCGGTGGAGATAGGATATAACAAAGGCCAGCTAAATTTAGAAGCTGACGGCAGTTGTGCACATAACAACATCAAATATGAAATCATTATCAAAACCAGTTTGGTTTGAATTGCGATTACATCTGTCAGACATCTTGACGACATTATCCATGTAAGATAATATGCCGATGAGATGAAATACGATGAACTGCATTCCACAAACAGCGCTTTGCGAGGTCGTTCCCACAAATACAGAAGTCGGTGAAAACCGTCGAATTTTATCTCCCCAGGCCTGCAGAAGATTCACCTCCTGACCTCTCAGGCGCACTTTGAGCTCCTCGTGAATCTGGGAAACTACACCTTGGAAACGGGTTACGCTTCCTACAGCAGATTTCGAGTGGCAAACGAGCCTCACAACTTCCGACTTTTACTGGGTGCATTCAAGGGGAATGCCGGTAAGTTGACCGACATGTTTTTCTGAGAGAAACATAATCTAAGAAAACAAATTTTAAAAAGATATAAACTAAAATCTGCCAAAACGTTTTTCTGAAAAGTTGCAACTAAACGTGATTAATATTTGAGCAGTTAGTGACCGTGGGAATGGTGGTAGGAAAACTCTGGGCGAAAAATGGAAGAGATGCGACCTTAATTATTAGCGTCAAATATTCTTAGTCAGAGAAAAAAGTATGGTGGGCGGAAAGAAAAATGTGGTCATCGATAATGGTGGCGAAGAAATTTTGGTGGCTGATTTTCCTCAAAACTAAAAAGATTGGCCGAAACCTTAAGTAGGCCTACTCTAAAATTTGTTTTGAATTTTGACATCACAGCGGCAATGAGCCAATGTATGATTTGTTTATAGACATCACGAATACATGTAGTAGGCCTCAGAGAGGCTTATAAATTGATCAATAAACCTATGTAGACCTATTGTTGCTAGCTGGTCATTCGGAACATATCAATATATTGATCACTTCGGGTCATCTTTGGTGGGTTTTTATGTTGGATCACATCATGTGATATACACTGTACGTGTGTTAGTATCACTAGTGATACCTTGACCACATACAGCACTAAAATGTCTATAATAAGACATTCGTTAAGGTAACTATGGGCCATTATTGTATAAGATGTCAAAGCAACCAATATAATTTTGATACGTAAGTTTTGTTTGATTCCCCCCCCCCCCCCCCCACCAATAAAAAAACAACCCCGATTTTGGGGGTCGGGCTTATCTGGACAGTCGCTGACGACCAACTTTTTATGTTGGACTTATCAACCAGATTCTCCTAACGGTAAACTTGAATCAAATGAATAAATCTAGTAAATCCGAGCTGTGCAATAATCTGTGTTTCTCTGTGTCTAGAGATTTTGGAACCATTTTTTTGTTCTCTCAGGTGACTCCTTGGCTCTGCACAACGGCTTGGAGTTTTCCACATATGACCGAGATAACGACTTTCACAAGATGAACTGTGCTGCATCATGTCACGGGGCCTGGTGGTACAATAGTTGCCATCGCAGTAATCTGAATGGGCTCTATGTTCATGTGAAGGAGAAGTCCACAGTAAATACTTCGTCAGTCACGTGGTACGAATGGTCGTCTAAACATCTCCCTCTTCAGTTCAGTGAGATGAAGATACGCCCGGTGAAAATCCACTAAATAGACGATACTCGTGATTGTTTATAAATTATGGACGAAGATAGATCAAAAGTTCGTGGTAATTGTTCATTTTAAACTTTAACTTGATCTTTCTTTTTTTTGTTCCTGTTTTTAACCTTTTCAAATGATTTTAAAGCCAAAAATGTCCAATAGCTGTAAATGACTTATGTTATATTTTATCATATTAGTAGGATGAAACTCGGACTAAAGAAATATAACATGCCGTAAGGATAATCCCAATATGCCCAATGTCAAGGGAGAAAACACAAAAATGATAACTTTTTAGAAGGAACTATTTACAAAACATTAGTCTGTACTGGAGATACACTCGTAATTGTAGATTTTTGAAACATAATAAAGGAGGCGCTAACCTACAGTTACGAATGTTTTCTTCTATTTATACGACACCACAGATCAATGCAATCATTGTACGTAATCTGTCAAAAATTGAGAGTTTATGTATGTGCATAACAATACAAATACTTGGTGAACGCGGTTAGCCAGATTTAGACAGAATATCTTTAATATGAAATAAAACCAAGACATTTTGCAGGTGAAGCTGCGTAACTGCTCTGCCGCCAGGCGTGTCATGTTAGTACACAGATGAAGTCATTGGTATAAGACGACGTAAATTTCGTGTGCCAAATTCTCTGGATGCCCATATCCGACCACGCATGAAAGAGGACCAGTTTCCCTCGCCCGACGATGAAGGCCTTTCAGATCGCCAAGTAGGAGAAGGTTTTATGGTCATCTTGGATTGCTCAGTGCGGTATAAGAATGATTTAGAGCCTTGTGTTTGTGGGCCCGAATTCCGCTCTACTGTACAGCAAACGAAGGAGCTCAAAGGTAGTGCAAGTTTTCACCACTGAAACCGCTAACACCAAAGTGTGGATTCTTGAAAACAAAAAATCAACTGCTTAGAAAATAGCGTAACGTCACATTTGTCGTTCAACAAACAGAGGAGTATATCCATATCTTTCCGTCACACGGATAAAGCACAGTTTTACTGTATTTCAAACATCCACAAATCCCTATACTGTACGGGATAGACGATACAATAAGAACTGGAGGGATACATCTCTGTTTATTCCCACAGAATAAAACGTCGTGTTCTTAAAACAGGACACAAAAATAAACAATATACCACACAGTGGTCATCATGTATCACAGAATGCACTACTCACATCCAAACAATGAGTTGTTTCCTTTAAATATCACACTTTCTCTACACCTTTTACTGTTAACAGGTAAACCCATCACACACGCCTAAATATTTCTAGTTTTTCCTCAATAAATAAAACATTAGTTTTAAGACAAATTTTTCATCCTTATAATTATGGCAAACAAATTCCACTATATCTACAATACAAAGATATAAAATACATACTTTGACATAGTTTTTTATTGATCGTATGTCGCAACTTTCAACAAGAGCTAAAGCTGAAACTAGCTGCCACATCGACCAACGGCAGCTGAATGATGACTAAGAATGCACTTGTGTATTTGGCACTTACAACCAGTCTCACAGTTGTTAATTAACCTGGACTATAAAACCGGGTGATAAAATAATTCACCAAAATCTTCAAATAATAAATTGCCAGATTACCTGAAGAATGGGTCACTGTAGCCCAATCAGCCAAGTGTAATCAGCTGACTGAGCTGGCAAAGACCTGCCACAGCGCCACGGGCAAAGGGAGGTAACACGGTTAGGTATAAATTCCTACCACATACAAAGCTCGCTTTATTCCAAGGTCGAGAAGCTGTACTCTCAAACTTGTATCTCATCTCCTAAGAAAGGCACTACAGGAAGATCTATGTATTTAACAAAGTTACTGCAAGAAGTAGTCATTTTGGAATAAGTACCGTTGTGGAATAGCCCAAAATTCAGCCGTCAATTGTGGGCGGGTTTTTCAAAAGTGCAAACGTCTCAGGGAAGAACCAGGGGTTCAGATACGCGTACAGTAGGACATCTCTACACTACTATTTTGCACGCAAATTTTTTTGTGTTGGATCGTGTAACCTGCTACTATTTAACTATTTACATTAACACAATAAAAACTCTTTTTTAATTGAGGTAAATTGACCGTCCGTGTTTCATCGCCCATGTGTGACCTTTTGCCACCAATCAAACAGTTGTCGCCGCTCTTTTTTAATTCTCTATGGTCTAAGTCTTTAATCATCGCACATACATCAATTACTTTTATCGATGTGTCGTATTGGGTAGTCTCTCTTAACACAAAATTGTATTCCCGATGGCGTTAGTGCATCTGAACACTGCAGCAAACATGTCGTTGTTGACTGTGTGGACTGTATTGTCCGGCGATGCTGTCATTACTTAAGCTGTGTATATGACATGTGTCATACCGTGCTTTTCGGATTTTAACTAAGCTTTAGTTCTTTTAACTGGTCTTTTAACCCGTCCGTCTGTTTTAAGTTCATTTTGAATATTGTTAGATCAAAAACAATTCACTGCTCCCTGATCTTCTCGCCACAGCAGCTCTATCAGCTGTTGCCCTTTTCCTCGCTTATGGATCTGTTCCGTGCACCTCCTTTCCTCATGGAAGGAGCCACAGAGACACCGTGCTGTTAGTTACACCCTAATCCTCATTAGCCATCCTGGTTTTCCTCCACACCTGAATCTAATATATCCAAGTGCAAAGGACAGGGGAGGTTATTAGACAAACCCTTACCATTATCTCTGTAGACAGATAGATTAGGCTTGAGACGAGTCAAGGCCGGAGATAAGTATGGTCCTGGAGTGAGCAGTTTTAAAGCAGTGGTTGAAATTACTCGATAAAAGCATCATTTGTTTTCATCAAGCGTTTTACGTCAACTGGGCCAGGTGGTCGTCGTGTGGAAGCATGGGATCTACCACTACATAATCTGGCCCAATTGGGGGCTGCCTTGCACGAGGAATGGCGGCATCTTTGCCTTCAGAATATTAGGAGGCTGACAGGTGGTATGAGGAGAAGGGTTCACGCTGTCATTCAGGCACACACTGGATACACCCGATTCACAGTTCCTTCCGGATAAAGGACTGTAGCCACTGATTTCTGCACATAGAACGTGTATCATCTCTAGAAAGTGTGACAGGGTTCGTTTGGGTCCTTTAAAGTCCTTGATTTTAGATGTGATTTCCAGATCTAGAAAGCGCTTGGAAACCAAGTTTTCTCAAGTGAGAGTTTGAAATTTGGAAAACAGGTCTAAATATTTTTTTATCTCCAGTAATTTACTACCAACATGCTGTAAAATGCTTAACGAAATGTATCTAGACTGCAAGCCAAACTGGTCGAACACATCATATACATCGGTGCTAAGAATGTTAACCACATTTTAGATGGTCCTGTCAATCCAATACCCCTCTTATGTTTCGGAAAGTAATATTTTTTTGTACATCATTGACGGCGTAATGTGCGAAGAGACAAGTTCGTCTCCATGACAAGGACGGACTGTCGCATTTTCTTCCAGACTGCACCTCACCGGGACAGTGTTTTCAGCAGCCTTTTGGCCGTTTCACCACAGATTTCAGAAATGTCTACAGTCCGTGTCAAGTAAAAAGCATAAGACACATTTCAAAAATAGTTGTACTGACACGGCATTAACAGGTCGCACGAGTGGCAAAAACCCCTAGCCTTGTCCAACACTGACTCACACTGAGCTTTTGGGCGCCAGGGCCGACAGAGAGGCTGGCGACAGCGACATCTTCAGATTACATGATGGCGTAGTTCTCCAGGGTTTTGCAGGCCATGTGTCGTGACACTGGCATTGCAAGACCATTTTTTGTGGTGAGACAAAGAACTGGTATTTAAGCTGTTTCGAGATTGCTCCACATTTCCAGAATGTGGGGTTAGAGAAGGTCGGGTCTCGGGACTGTTCAGTGCTGCTGTTTGATGAAAGCCTCAGTAGAAAAACTCACTCCATGCAACTTGATGTGTATATTCGTGTTTGTGAAACAGACGGTGTCTGCACCCGTTTTCTCAGTTCTTTTGGCACCCCAGTGCAAATAATTTAGTCATTTATTTCAATGAATCTGCCAGGGAGTTGTCACTTGCCCAGCCGTTGCAAATATCTATGGGCCGTCCTAATGTTAACTGAGAGTTACATGACCAACTAGACAGAAAGATGTGGATAAACTTCAGTCTGACAAATGAACACCGGTAGCTGTGGGTTGCACATAATGTATAATGCTTTTAAAGCGGGACGCCGAGCAGTGGATTGGGGAATGGATAAATTTTTGTCTGTACTTTCTATTTAAGGATATTCCCACAAGGTGTAAAGACCGAGGAACCCATGGTGCCTCTAAAACACTGCAAACACAATGGTTAGAGGATATTCCCGTTGAAAATAGGGCCCAAATTATCTAAAAAACACAACCAGCGAATATACAATGTAGCATGGCATAAAATCTTTCTATTACAAAGTGGGCGAAAGAAGAACAAGATAAAATGATTTCCCTTTTTTTTGAGTTTCAAATTACTAATATTTAAGAAAGAAAAGAAACATGTACAGACAATAAATTACAACACACCGTGTCTAGTATAAGTTGTTTTTGCTTGGCAATTACCTCGTAGGCCTTCATCAAACGCCTGTTATGTATGGTCTTCATGATGGAAGTCTTGGTGTCCACATGACTTTCCTCTCCCAGCGTACAGGCCTTGGGAACTGTTCTTCAGTTCGCCTTTGAACTGTTTGTTAACGGACAAGTCTAGAGATTGCATAATCACACAGAAGGTGTAACGCATGAGTTACATGAGTAACGCCAGTAAAGTCTCTCCCTTGTGTACCTTAAATACAGCCACTTAAAACTGGAAGCAAGGCTGCCAAAGAGCTCGCCTGTATGAGACACATGAATGTATAAATTTGGTAATTTACGGTAATTAATGTGAACATAAAGCATCAGCGATGGAGCCCCCCCCCCTTTCCTTGTGTCATTGTGCTTTATTTGCATGTAAAACCTAAAGTCAATACATACAATACCAGTTAAGATACCATCTATAACATTTTGTCTAATAGTGATTCTAATATACACTATATACTGAGTCAGAAATACAGTAATTCACGATATTTAACGTGCACAAACCCAATCAACGATGGAATACCCCCCTCGAGTTATTGCGCTCTACATGTGTGCAAACCCTGACCCCAATATCTGCAGTGCTTTAATAGATACCACCCTAACACTTTGTATAAAATTGCTCTCTGTGTCATTCGGCGCCGACGCTCAGGGTTCGACATAAGCTACGCCTCTACTTTATACAGGTGGGGTAAAAAATACCAAGGCATTTTTGTGTCGCTCCTAACTTAAGGCCTGACCCCAAAATCTGCATTACTTTTATAGGTGCCACCCGTGACATTTTGACCCGTCCGCTTCGGGAGCGGTAGGTCCACGGTCAATCCTGGGTCGAGTCACACCTTAGACTTTAAAAGAGGTATTTGCAGCTTCCTAGCTTGGCGTTCAGCATGAAGGGGAGAGTGCAACTACTGGTTGACCCGTATAAGTAGAATGGCTCGGGCAGGGCGACTTAAGACGTCTCAGTTAAGCAGCACTAGACAAAAGAGCGGTGGAAATCCGTCCTGCAACAAGGAGGCGGCACATTACATCCATTCTAAGGATTGCTTCGTCGTCATATATGACTGAAAAAGTGTTAAGTACGACACCCAACATTTTGTTTAAAATTGCTCTCTCTGTTATTCGACGCCGACGCTCAGGGTTCGACATAAGCTACACCTATACTTTATACAGGCGAGCTAAAAATCTGCAGGCATTTTTGTGTCGCTCGTAACTTTAGGACTTTCCTTGGTCTCTGAAAATATGGGGCCATGGCCTCGTTCACAGTATTGACTATTCCGTGCTCTAATATCTAAACGTGTGGGTGTTACTCCACTCTTTCTCTCATATAAGACCTAAGGCGGTAGGATATCACCTGCTTTGCTCACAGCTAAAAGAGCTGTAACCTGCCGCTTGTCTTCAGTGCCAGTTACGGTCTCCTGCCAAGCTCCCTATCATAAAAAAACCATATCCTGCTGTTCTCCTAGTTATGCCGAAGTTATTTTCAGACATATTTATAGAGGGAGCTAATTTTTTGGTATAAGTTTGATTTCCGTGTTTTTAAGCTGATATGTTTTCCCATGGTTGCTGAAATTTGGCAGCAGTCCCTTTCCTGTGTTTTGTTTTAGTCTGTTAGGTAGGGTATTCATGACATGTATGTAGAAGGTTTCTGTGAAACGGTTGGTTTTTATCTCTCAATATGCAGGTTGGGTTGGGTCCTAAGATATAAAAGAACAAAAAAAAAAACTCCACAGCTATCTTCTTTTGGACGTAAAATTGACTTTACACTACAGTTTTCCCAATGGCCTAGCAGTCAGTGCAGAAATAAAGTAATCTGCAGTGGTGAGGTCAACAATGATAACTATCAAACAAATGTGTGTGTACAAACGGTCCGAAATGGGGGTTGGGTTGGTTGGGTGTACGCAAAGCTGACCTCGCGTTCTTTGTAGCTTCATCAATGACGTCATTTTCGAAAGTTTCCAGCTATCGACGAAAAATATGTAGAAAATAGAGGGGTTGTTAAAAGATTAAACTTATGCCTCAAAAAAGATTTAAACATTTTTTTTTCACATCTTTTCCCTTAAAACGATATTCTTCGTTTTGGAGTTCTTTTTCATGTGTCCCTTAACAATGTTAAATTCGTCATACAATAATGCAACACAAAATGGGCCTACCATTAAATTAAGTTTTATTCTGTTTACACAAGATTTGTCAACATTTCCTCTCCACTGAATGTGTCACACACTATATGTGAGTAACGGAGAACTTGTTTGATTGGTGTTTTAAGCCGAACTCAATATTTCACTTATACAACGGCGGCCGGCATTATGGTGGAAGGAAATCGCAATCATCCACAGGTTGTTAGAAAAACTTCTCATGTAGCCTAAGTCCGAGAGGAATGCTGTCTGAACTGGACTTGAATTCACAGCGACCACATTTGTGAGAGCCTCCTCGGTCATTGCGCCACGCTAGCGCGCTAACCACCTCGACGACGGAGTCTTCGAAGACTTATTTAATACTAGAATTGTTCAAAAAAAGAGTTTACAGAGTTTTCAAACTGTCACGATGTTTCGAAATTAATGTTAAAATGTAAAAATATATTTCTACTGTAAACAGTCATTACTATGCTAGTATATAGAGTATAACATCCACTCTCGCACAGCTAACAGGCCTTCTCACGCAGCCTAAAGCCGGAGAAGAATCCAGTCTGAGCTGGACTTGAACTCACAGCCACTTGGGAGGCTCCTGGGTCATTGCGCCACGCTGGCGCGCTAACTACCTCGGAAACGGAGACTTTCAAAAAATTTTTCAAAAAAGAAATTAAAGAGTTTTCAAACTGGCTTGTTAATTCGAAATTGATGTTAAAATATAAAAATATATTTCTACTGTAACCAGTCATTACTATGCTAGTGTGTAGAGTATAACATACATTCTTGCACAGGTAAGGTACCCAAAGGCTTCCATCGGACGCTCTTTATCCTTGATCATTTCTGTCATTCACACTGGTTCTAATCCAACTCTGGATAGTTTGACCTTGGCTTTACGTCGGAACAGACAAAATGTATATCTTGTTGTGAACCAAGGTAGTAATGTTTTCCTGGAATGAAGCCAAACAAATCATTTATGAATTTTGTAACACATGCATGAGGCTCATTTTCTGTTTTTGAGACAAGTAATATGGTGGTTCTGTGATATCTATATAGGCCATAAAAATGACCAGTCCCAGCGTGGAAGTCATTCTGTAGTATTTACATCAGAAATTAGAATGGCCAGTCCCCACGTGGAGGTAATTGCAGAGCACCTGTATAGGCTAGAAAAATGACAAGCCCCAGCGTGAAGGTGATTGTGTAGTATTTACATAAGATATTAGAATGACCATCCCACAAGTGGAGAAGGTTCTACAGTACCTATATGGCCACAGACCCCCATTAATTTTCTATGAGCGATATTGTTAACGTTTAGCGCTGTAGCTCAGTCCCAAACATTCCGTGGCCAATAAGCTTTGGTTCATACATGGCCCAGGCTGAAGCCATGAAAATCTTGACATAGGTTGACTGTCAAAATCTGGACCTTTCTATGCCGGCAGCTGGAAGGGGTGCCTTGCAACGCCCAGGGGACGTCACTCGCAGCCTCATCACCCTGTCTACTTGTGTTATCTCGCCCAGAATTTCAAACTTCCATCACTGAAACTCAAACCTACCCAAAGCTTAGATAATTTGCATCATTTTGATACCAAGCATAGACCTGTACACTAAAAACGGCAGGCTGGCAGCAAAAAAAAAACAAATTACACCCTTAAGAACCCAGAATTACATTCCTTGCTGTACTGGGGGTCTGTGTCCATACAGGCAATAAAAATGATCAGCCCCAGCGTGGAGATCATTGTGTCGCATTCACATAAGAAGTTAGAATGAGCAGCCCACAAGTGGAGTGGGTTCTACAGTATCTAAGAATCTACGAATAAGAATTACTAACCCCAGCGTGGAGGGGATTCTGTGGTGTTTTCATAGGGAATTAGAATGACCAGTCCTCACGTGGAAGTGGTTTTATAGTATCTACACACATATAGGCTATAAAATGACCAGTCCCCACCTGGATGTGGTTCTACATGTAGAAACTAATTAAAAACAAGCCTTAGAGGAATTAAATATGATCTGTCAAAAATACTTATTACACCAAAACATATACCACACTGATTTCAATTCCAATAATCGTTATCTCATTATTATTATTACCATTAATGAAACAGTCGTTTAATTGACTAATTTTTTTCTGAATAACGGATATTTTACTTCGTAAAACATCGAAAATCCACTCTGATATCAAAATGTACTGCTCACTGCTCTACAAATTCTCACGCGATTTAAACTCAACGTCACACGCAAAAAGTACAAAATTATACTCGTCACTTTATATAGGTGAAAAAAGTTTCTGCCTGTCCTTAACACATCACACATGTCACACACGTGGCAAGCACATGAGACCCTCAGTTTAAGCGTTCTTCTAGTGTAAAGTCTACATGACCACTAATCAGTTCCCGTTACGTGACAAGAAATTTTACACTCCGAACTGCAAAAACACTAGCCTGGATTTTTCATCGTCGACCTTGTGGGGGTTTTGTTACGTATACGTGAATGTATAGATGTAATCTGGCTTAAACCGACTCCTTCATTTGGTGCAGACTTACGTCAAGTTGAGTCAGTGTGAACATCTGGTTTCACTAAAACCGGATCCTGAAGGCAGGGGATACGTTTAGTGCCAGTGAACTGTGTAAGGGTTTTGATCAAGGCGTATCTGAGGTTTACATTACAAAATTCCATTACGTTTCACATCTCCCAACAGTGTTCATACTCAGTGTTTGGTATCTGTTTCAGTACAGATCCGTGTCACCGCTTTAAGGCATTTATAACTGTCGACTTGTTAATTTATTTGATCGGTGTTTTACGCCGTACTCAATAATCTTTCAATAAAACGACGGCAGTTAGAAAATAGTGGGGTAAAAAACGTTATAGCTGTAGATAGCAGTATATTAAGATGTACAGTCTTTTAAGTGTTGTCTGTGGAACGCCCTTATGCATGGAATATTTCAGTCAGTCTATTTCTTCTGCGTATAAACACTGTTCGTGACATAAGACAAAAAGCACAAACACTTTAACCCATACACTCTTAAGTCTTGCAGAATGAAGACAGAATATGGGGTCGTTCAGGTGATCGTGTCACATATCACCAACTGCAACAGATACATCATGTCCTCTTTTGCCAGACTTGGCTCTTTCCCTCCATTTACCACTGTATTTTGTTATCTTGTTTTGGGGCACCATACATATCCTGATATTCTTTCAGAGTTGTGCTTTTCTGAACCAAGAATAAGACCGCCTACTTAATTTCAATCTGGTAGGTGTTTTTTTTTTCACAATGAATACAATCCTGTAGGCTGAAAGCAACGCCACATACAAGTATAGATCTTTGCTATCACGTATGTTCAGCGTCACAACAGAAATGGCTTCCAGTGACGTTACCTTAAAGTGTAGAAGAAAGACAACGTAACGATACAAGTGAGTTGCTGTTATAACTAATTGCTATCCCCTCTGATGTGACACTATAGGTATAGCATTATTTATCGGATTTTTTTTTCTCGAATTGTCTTTGAGAAGGAGAATTTTTGTATGATGGATATTTTGGAATACAAATGGGACAGGTTGGTAGAAAGGAGGAAAGGACGAAAGAATGATTATGACGTAACGTCACGTCGGTAATTTTTCGGTCACATCGTGTTGAGAATATATTTAAAAGTGGCAGTGAATGGAGTTCGGAAGAGAGCGTCAAAAAACCAAACTAAAATATACAGACACTTTTAAAAACCACTGAAAAAAATCCAAACAAATTCGGTAAAATAAAACATGTAATGAGGAAGATGTTTTATACCTGTCCACAGAATATAAAGGTATAGTTTATGACAGGCCACCAGCTCTCAAATAATGACCTCATCACCAAGGACACTGTGACATAAATCATACATGTGTATAGAGCTAAGCCATCCGTGTAGAACGTTTGCAAAGTGTACATTATTAACCAGAATATGTTACATGTCATATTAGGCATCACAAATTACACATGTCGGAGCACTGCTTAGATCATACTAATATGATTTAGTATTCACTAATCAGCTCTTTTGAAAGATACACGAAACGGTTTATTTTTATTTCTCAGCATTTAAGTTAGGATATGTCATAAAAGCTACAAGTACAAAAAAAAGGCTCTCCTGTTTCTTCTGATGAAGTAAAATGGCTTTAAACGACAGTTTTGTTAACATCAGTCGGGAAAAGTAGCGCGCAGTGATGACGTTAATTGCTGTCAACACAGCCCACCAGTCCGGTTTGAGTAAGCAGCTATAAAGTCACTGTAGAGTGGATGTGAACATACAATCTTCAGTCGAGAGTTGTTAGATTCTAACCATTCAAGATGTTGTCCGTTATGTGTGGAATTATTTTGTTGAACACCGGCTTTGTGGAGTCTTCGTACAACACAGTTTTGAAGAAATATGATGTTCAACCATTGGTGGAACAAGCCGATGAAGACGATGTTTCCACGTGGACCGGTATGTACATCTGATAACATTCATTTATACGCGATTAGAGGAACATGAGAACAGTGCGGTAGTTCACATACATGGAGTTGTGATAGACTAAAATATGACATAATACGAAACCATCAGTGTTATCTTTTTCGTATTGGAAACATCCTGTTATGCACATGATAACTGCAACTGGTAATTTCACATGATACTTCATGCAGTGATTAAATAATTAAGACAAAACGGCTCTGCGACGAGTTACTACAAACGGGATGTATACGTCATTTTAGAAATGATAATGGAAATCGTTTAAAATTTTACCTGAAAGATTACAAGCTGGGCCACTTAAAGAATTGAAATCATTCACCTAGATTCTGAAGGCCGGTTACCCTGAGTTGTGTTTTCAGTTGAGGAGCTGTCAACGGAATTTGAGAGAGAGAGAAAGATGTGATTCAACTCAGTCGAGAATATAAATAAATGCATCATAAATTCATATGTCAAAAAAGGGGTTAAATTTAAGATAAAGTTCACAGGAATAATTCCAATGTACTTGTTCTAGCCCACTAAAATGCGTAGTACGACTTAGTATGAGTATGACGGAAAAGTTAGCGTTCCAGTGCAGCACAATCATCTGAAGCCTCTCACCATTGCGATCGCTGTGAGATCAAGTCCAGCTCATGGTGGCTTGCTCTCCAGTCATACTAGAAAATTTCTGCCGGCGTATTTTCCCCGGTTTCCTCCCACCATACATGCTCTCCGCCATCGTAGAAGTTACATAATCTTTAATTCAACGTAAAATACCAATAAAAACAATGAATAAATATGTAGATGGAGCATGCAGGGAATCAAATTTTGAGTAGATATCGTGCTGAGCCTGCCAATTTGACTGAATTAATAATCAATATATAAATGAATACTAACCCAGTAGAAGAGAACTCACTCTGACATGTCAATATGACTTACGGTGCCCTCACTGTCTCATATAATAAAAGTAGACTCCCAGCGCTGGGCCTTACAAATTGCAGATGGATAATTTGATGTCGCATGGATCAAGTCCTACTGTTTAAAACATGTAAGAATTTGGACACCAAACAAGAGAAAATCTACTCCGCTACGATCGAGCCAGCGCTGACATTGTGACGTGGTACAGTCACGGCTGATATCTGAGCCCTCTATGTGTACAACAGAAACAGCAGGAAATAATACTTGTACAGATAATCTCGAGATTATTCCATGCTCTTCCCACTGCGGTGTGGCTTCCGACTGCAGTAACACAACGCAGGAATCTTTAAAGTTACATACATGCCCTAAATATACCACAGATTTACAAAATACGGTCCAGATCTAGTCAAACACGCCCTTTAATTCGGTGCACACGATCGTAGCCGTATGAGACATACCTCCTAAAAGAACAGGCCGAAGGACGAGCCTTGTAATATCCCCCAGCCAAACACCCCCAAATCCAAACGAAAAAGACGTCCGGATTTTCACCCACTGAATGCAGAATTTGTGAAGCTTCTTCCTTATTTGAAACAGCAGCCTGTGACACAAACTGAAGGCTCTAGCCTGTGCAGTACAACGGCCACGAGGCTGCAGGGTGCCCCCCTCCAACCCCATCCCGAGCTCAGTGATACCTTACCTGGAAGTCCGTAACGGTAACCCAGACACAATTTAAACTGGCATTTC
This sequence comes from Liolophura sinensis, assembly GCF_032854445.1. Lineage (NCBI taxonomy): Eukaryota > Metazoa > Mollusca > Polyplacophora > Chitonida > Chitonidae > Liolophura > Liolophura sinensis. Next base: position 8,573,354 of record NC_088305.1, on the reverse strand, counting down.
TATGAGTCAAAAATCGTTGTTTCCATTCAGTTATTTATTTTTGTCGGTGATATAACACA